>NW_026948195.1:0-68000 GCF_963921235.1 Mobula hypostoma | reverse complement strand
ACACTCTTTAATTCAATTTAAAGTTGTCCATAGAGCACCTATCTCTAAAGGTAAATTAGCTCATTATTACCCTCATATTAACCCTCTTTGCGATAGATGTCATGGGGAGATAGCCTCCTTGACCCACATGTTTTGGTCTTGTCCTACTTTGGAAACTTTTTGGAAAGACATTTTTAATATTATCTCGAAGGTTCTGAATAGTGATATTTCTCCCCATCCTATTACTGCTATCTTTGGATTACCTAAAACTTCTAATAATTTACCTCCCTCAGCGCGTATAATGATTGCATTTCTTACTTTAATGGCGAAAAGATGTATTCTACAACACTGGAAGGAAATTAATGCCCCAACTACGTTTTTTAGGTTCTCTCAAACGATACTGTATCTAAATTTGGAAAAAATCAGAAGTAACCTTTATGATACTTCAGTTAAATTTGAACAGACCTGGAGATCATTTATTCAATATTTTCATTTAATGTAACTATTTTTTTCTCTCTGACCATGTATACATTCCCTTCGTGGATTTTATCTGTCGGGTTTGAGGACGCGATTGTTTAATTGTTTAAAGTCCAGTATATACCTAGTTAGCCCATTGTTTTGCTTTGTTAGGTTAGTTGCACGGTAGGTTTTCTTTCTGTTTTTTTTTGTTCTATTGGTATATATGAAAAATTAGTTAGTCCTGACGAAGGGTCTCGGCCTGAAACGTCGACTGCGCCTCTTCCTATAGATGCTGCCTGGCCTGCTGCGTTCACCAGCAACTTTGATGTGTGTACTTGAATTTCCAGCATCTGCAGAATTCCTGTTGTATGCAATTATATTACCTTGTTATTCTATAATTAACATACGTTGTTTGTATTGTTTTCTTTTGTATTAATATTACTTTTATATTTATATCCTAACAATGTATTGGTTGCTATATGTTTTACTCTTTGTGTACTAATTCAATAAAAAGATTTAAAAAGAAAGAAAGATCTTTGTGCCTCTTTCTCATCCCGGGCCTTTCCGATGTTATCATCTCTCCCGGCCACCTGTGCGTAGGAACCCGCCCGTTTCGGTCAGGCCCTGTACAGGTGCTCCGCCTGCCCGCAGAGATGGCAGTACTTGGCCTCCGTGCAGCCCTTGGTGAGGTGTCCCTTCACCTTGCAGTTTCTGCACACCACAGCCTTACACTGGGCTGCGATGGGCTCCGCCTTACCGCAGTTCCGGCACACCTTGGGTTGCCCGGCGTAAACCAGGAAGCACCGGTTCCCTCCTATTGCGAACACTGAGGATGGATGGATGACACAGCCGCTGGTGTCCACCCTCAGCTTCACCCTGACCTGCCTTTTACTTGTCCATACTCCCAGACTGTCGTTGGCGTTCTCACACTTGCCCACGCTCTGCACATAACGCGCTGGGAATGTGAGGATGCCAACGACCGGTACATAGGGGTTGAACATTTGTAGCAGAACCGTTCTCTCTTGCTGCGTTACGTCGGCGTAGAGGGGCTGCGCTGTTAGTAGCGACAGCGGCGCCTCGCTCCCCTTCTTACTGAAGCAGTCACGTAACTTCTGCCACCCTGGGGCATGCCCGAAGGTGACGTCGTAGTAACCGGTGAAATCCTGGACGCCGTAAAGACCGTCCACCTTGAAGCCACGGCAATCCGGTAGCACCTTGCGAATGAAGGTCTCCCGACTGAAACCGTTGCCTTCTTTCAAATCTCGAACGCTTAGTCTGACCGTCTTCTTGACCCCAGCCCCACGAATCGGAGCGCTGGTCTCTCCAGACTTCCTCTTCTCAGATGCGTTCGTCTCTCCAGCCATCCTTCCCTCCATCGCCGCTGCACAGGGGGAAAGGGCCAGATTTCGGAGCCAATGCCCTCCACACTCCACCCCGTGTCAGCCCGAGGCCGCTCCCCTGCCAACGCTCTCTGTGTGCTGAGATGACCACCGGCGATCAGAGCGTTCCGGTAAAGAACGCTTGACCTTCGCTCTTCATCACCGTCTCTCCCCTGCCAGGTTAGCTCCTGGAAGTTTTCCTCTCGGCGCCGGACATCACGTGTCAGAACGGATATCCAGAAACAAACTACACAGAGCGATGTGACAGGGAACCAGTCTCCATCATCAGGAACAACACCCACCCCCCCTCCCTTAGATTACATCTACACATGTTGGGAAACCGCCGGACGTGGAGCCAGAGTCCGAAGGGCAGCGACGATCGGGGGAAGTCGCAGTTGAACGATCGACTTATCAGTGAGTTCCAACTTTGCGCAACAGACTGTTTAATAAGATTGGGCCCTTGTTTTTTTTTCGTTTCTTTACTGACCATATAGTCTTGACGGAAAAGGATCTTGGCGATTGTAGGGATGACTTGTAGTGGACTGAAAAGCTTGAGAATGTAGGTATTAAGAAAGAGGATGTGCTGGAGCTTTAGGAAAGCATCAAGTTGAATAAGTCACCGGGACCAGACGGGATGTACCCCAGGCTACTGTGGGAAGCAAGTGAGGAGATTGCTGAACCTCTGGCAATTATCTTTGCATCATCAATGAGGACAGGAGAGGCTCCGGAGGATTGGAGAGTAGCGGGTGTTGTTCCCTTATTCAAGAAAGGGAGTAGAGATAGCCCAGGAAATTATAGGCCAGTGAGTCTTACTTCAGTGGTTGGTAAGTTGATGGAGAAGACCCTGAGAGGCAGGATTTGTGAACGTTTGGAGGCATAATATGACAAAGCGTGGCTTTGTCAAAGGCAGGTCGTGCCCTACATACTGACTGAATTTTTTGAGGATGTGACTAAGCACATTGAAGAAGGTAGAGCCATAGTTGTAGTGTATATGGATTTTAGCAAGCCATTTGATAAGATACCCCATGCAAGGCTTATTGAGAAAGTAAGGAGGCATGGGATCCAAGGGGACGTTGCTTTGTGGATCTAGAACTGGCTTTCCCACAGAAGGCAGAGTGGTTGTAGATGGGTCATATTCTGCATGAAGGCTGGTGACCAGTGGTGTACCTCAGGGATCTATTCTGGGACCCCTACTCTTTGTGATTTTTTATAAATGACCTGGATGAGGAAGTGGAGGGGTGGGTTAGTAAATTTGCTGATGACACAAAGGTTGCGTGTGTTGTGGACAGTATGGATGGCTGTCAGAGGTTAAAGTGGGACATTGATAGGATGCAAAACTGGGCTGAGAAACGGCAGATGGCGTTCAACCCAGCTAAGTGTGAGGTGGTTCATTTTGGTAGGTCAAATATGTTGGCAGAATATAGTATTAATGATGACTCTTGGTGGTGTGGAGGATCAGAGGGGTCTTGGGGTCTGAGTCCATAGGACACTCAGAGCTGCTATACAGGTTGACTCTATGGTTACGAAGGCATACAGTCCATTGGCCTTCATCAATCGTGGGATTGAGTTTAAGAGCCAAGAGGTAATGTTGCAGCTCCTTAGGACCCTGGTCAGACCCCACTTGGAGTACTGCGCTCAATTCTGGTCGCCTCACTATAGAAGGATGTGGAAACCGTAGAAAGGGTGCAGAGGAGATTTACAAGGATGTTGCCTGGATTGGAGGGCATGCCTTGTGAGAATAGATTGAGTGAATTCAGCCCTTTCTCCTTGGAGCGACAGAGGATGAGAGGTGGCTGACAGAGGTGTATGAGATAATCAGAAGCATTGATTGTGTGGATAGTCAGAGGCTTTTCCCCAGGGCTGAACTGGCTAGCACGAGAGGGCATAGTTTTTAGGTGCTCGGAAGTAGGTACAGAGGAGATGTCAGGGGTAAGTTTTTCTATGCAGAGAGTGGTGAGTGCATGGAATGGGCTGCCGGCGGTGGTGGTGGAGGCAGAAACAAAACGGTCTCTTAAGAGACTCCTGGGTAGGAACATGGAGCTTAGAAAAATAGAGGACTATGGGTAACCCGAGGTAATTTCTAAGGTAGGGACATGTTCGGCACAGCTTTGTGGGCCAAAGGGCCTGTATTGTGCTGTAGATTTTCTTTGTTTCTATGGGTCAATGTTCCCACCGCTATCTCTCCCTCCCTCAACCACACAGGTAAAATATCATCAACACGTTATCTACTGGGGAGGCAAAAGAACTGATGCAACATTACAGTGGTTTGCAAGCTTTAAATATATTTAATTCGTTTTGGAAAGAGATACATTTACAAAAAGTAGGAAGTTAAGGACTAAAATTTCCACTCAGTAGATTAGCAAGTTATAAAATGATTTCTTCTTAAATTTAAGCGGCGTCGTATCATGTCCAAGACGGAAGAGGCTGGAGCGTAAGTGGACAGGGGCATCAGTGCACTGTAGAGGCGTTGAATCACCTAGTAACGGCTGAAGCGGTTTTTCTGTAGATCATTGCCAACGTGGACTGTTACCGCCTGCAAGATGAAAAGTGAAAGTTTACTTTCAACTTGGAACTTTGAAAAATTTTCTATCAAAGTATGTACAGTACTGTGCCAAATTCTTAGGGACAGACACACACACACAACCATATATATAAATAGCGTGCCAAAGACTTTTGCACAGTGCTGTAGTGATTTTATGGATTACACTGTACTGCTGCAAAAAAAATACAAATTTCATTATGTATTTGAGTGATGATCAACCTGATTCTGATGTGGGTCTCTATTGTGGACTGTGAGAGGGGGGATCATGGTTGGGAATAGGGGAAGGGAGAGGCAGTGAGTGGGAAGCACCAGAGAGACATCTGTAATGATCAATAAACCAGTTGTTTGGAATCAAATGGCCTTGCCTGGTGTCTCAGGGCTGGGTGTGTCTGCAACCACGCTATACAAGTGCATTGGCACTCCTCCTCTGCCACCTGTCCCACACCCCTCCCGCGGTGCTCCACCCTCGCCATTCCCAACATTCTTTGCTCCTGCCAGATTTACAAGCTCGCTCTCCGCTCCATGTTGACAAATACAGCGCTGTGTGCAAAAGTCTCAGGCACCCTAGCTAGATAGATATGTAACGCTCAGCTCGATCAACTCACGTCCGTCTAGGGGAACTGCCGTAGGCCCTACCAAACTGTGTACTCACATTTGCGTAGACGCTACGTAATGCACCCCGATACAAGCCCACACTGTAAAATATCAGACAATACACAATGTACAGTTAAGTTACACTTCATAACTCTTTTTGGTGGTGTGGTAGTGGACACAAAAAAAAACAAAGGTGACACTCAGTAAATTTGTCAGTTTTGTGCACCAAATTAAGTCGTTGGAGCTCACACCTCCCTGATCCGTCCATGTAACGACCTCCGAAACTCCAACAACCTTCGAACCGTTGAATTCTGGTATCCGCCGTCCCGGAACCGCCGACCGCTCCCGCACTCGTCCGTCCTCTTCACTCGGCTTGAGCAGGTACACAAATTGGGTGTGACATATATATGTGAACAGGGCTTCTTATAATGTCAGGCACTGAACCAAGATGAAAGAAATACATGAATTCCCCAGCTCCACAGAAATATAGTGATAGTTACGACATTAACAAGACTATAGCCTATCACTACACTTCAGTGTATAACTGGCACAATAAAACATATCATACTTAATTTAATAATATGACAAAGTATTGCATGGTTGTACTCACTAATTATCATAAAATATAATTATCAAGCAAGTAAAGTAACGTTGTTTGCTTAGAAGCCATAGGGTTGTTAGTGAGAAAAATTTACCTTTGTATTGGCGACCACCACAGATGTAGCCTTACTTCTACGGCTCAGTCAGAGCAGACAGCAGGGCCCGCAGTGCTGAGCAGTGTTCCTAAGCAGGTATCAAAATAACAGAAATAAAGCAAGTAAGTTTTTTACACTTTCAGCCACCTAAATTGGAACCAAGTAATCAAGTATGAAACAAGAACGTCTGATGAACGATTGGTTAAGCCGCGAATACTGGTGAATATTAGTATCAAAAGCAGTAGGTTGGCAACTCTGCCTCGTGCCGTTTCTCTCGCAGAAATGGTTGGACAGGAAGTGTACCTGTGTGTGTGGACACCCACAATATCCTCACAGATCAGGTATTAAATGGTTAGACCAATACAAATCCTGTTTAGTCTTTAAGTATATAAAAAGTGAAAGAAGCTTGAATCTTTACAGAAATTATAATTGTATCTGTATGAATAGAAAATATCACATTTTGTAAGTGAGAAATGTTAACACGGGAGGACAGCAACCATTTGGGAGGTTTGGAAATGTATTTTGTCTCGTTCATTGCTCACTACTCTTTTTCCTATAAACACAAAGATAAAAAGAGCCTCTTTCCAATCAACTATAGCGGCCGCTGTTAAATTCCCCGCTTGTATATTTTGACATTTTTTACAGAGGTGCCGGAGTGGCACTGTGGTGAGATCCGGCAGCAGTGCACCCCTGGCTGAGGGGTAATAACTGTTCCTGACCCTGGTGGTGTGGGTCCTGAGGCTCCTGTACCTCCTTTCTGATGGTTGAGGGGTAATAACTGTTCCTGAACCCGGTGGTGTGGGTCCTGAGACTCATGTACCTCCTTCCTGATGGTTGTGGGGTAATAACTGTTCCTGACCCTGGTGGTGTGAGTCCTGAGGCTCCTGTACCTTCACCCTGATGGTTGAGTGGTAATAACTATTCCTGAACCTGGTGGCACTGAAGGCATTATTCTGACTGCGGTGTTTTACAGACACTTAGATAGGCTGACGGATGATGGAAAATGGCAGGCTGTGCGGGAGGGGAGGGTTAGGGTGATTGATTCATTGATTGAGAGACGGCACAGAATTGACCCTCCCGGCCCTTTGAGCCTCACCGCCCAGCAATCTCCTGATTTAACCCCAGCCTAATCACAGGGCAATTTACAATGACCAATTAAACTACTGACCGGTACGTCTTTGGATGGTGGGAGGAAACCGGAGCACCCGGAGGAAACCCCAGAGAAAACTTCTGGCGTTCACCTTTTTTTTTTACCTGCCATGACTGTTGAGGTCCCTTTGTCTAATCCTGGGTTTGCTCCTGTCCTCGGTCACCCTCTCGGGATAGGCAGACGCGTTGGGAAACCTCTCGGCAACTTGATTCTGCTGGTGCTCGGGCGGGTTCCTGCAGTCGCGTTCCACGGCACTGTCCCGTAACCAGCTCATGCAGCAGATCCTGTCTGGGGTATGAACTGAATACTTTAGCTATCAAAAAACATTCAAGATTGTTTAGTGTCATTTTCAGTACACAAGTGTTAAGGAGAATGAAATAATCGTAACTCTGGATGGGATGCAGGAGATAAGTAAAACACACCAAGCCAAACACAAGAAAATCTGCAGATGCTGGAAATCCAAGGCAACACACACAAAGTGCCAGAAAAACTCAGCAGATCAGGCAGCATTTACGGAAAAGTGTAAACAGTCGACGCTTTAGGCTGAAACCCTTCATCAGGACTGGAAAGGAAGGGAGAAGACGTTGAGGGTGGGGGAGGAGAGGAAGAAGTACGAGGTGGCAGGTGATAGGTGAGACCGGAAGAAGGGGCGGGGTGAAGTAAAGAGCTGGGAAGTCGATTGGTGGAAGTGATGAAGGGCTGGGGAAGGGGGAATCTGATAGGAGAGGACAGAAGGCCATGGAAGAAGGGGACGATGGTGGAGCACCAGAGGGAGGTGATGGGCAGGTAAGGAGATAAGGTGAGAGAGAGAAATGAGAATGGGGAATGGTGAAGAAGAAAACTAGAAGTTCGACAAATCGATGCTTAACTCACTACTAAGATAAGCTCCATAAGATAAAGAACACAATAATAATAATAATAAAAACACAATAAATATAAATACATAAGATAGCTTATATACATGGATTGATTGTATGTGCATAAGGTGACTCTAGGCAGGAGACACAGGAGTGTCTCAAAATCACAATCAGCTTTAATACCATCAGTATATCCCATGAAATTTGTCGTTGTGCGGCAGCAGTACCTTGCAATAGAAAATAAAAACTGTGAATTACAGTAAATATATAAAAAATTAAACAATTAAATAAGTCATGCAAAAAGACAAAAAGACAAAAGTGAGTTAGTGTTCACAGGTTCAATGTCCATTCAGAAACCTGATGACGGGGGAGAGACTGTTCCTGAATCACTGAGTGTCTGTACAGAAGGTGACTCTGACAGGAAATGATCAGGTAGTGGTGGTTGGGGGTGTGGGTTAGTCACTGTTTCTGAGTCTGCTGGTCCAGGCGTGGATGCTATGCAGCCTCCTCCCCGATGGGAGAGGGACAAACAGTCCGTGAGCAGGGTGGGTGGGATCCTCCCTGATGTTACTGGCCCTTGATGGTGGGTAAGCTCCTGGACCGGCTTCACTCACCCCCTGGTGGCTCGTGGGTGTGGACCCACTTCTGGGGATCCTGCGTTCTGATGTTTGATGTTCTGAGCGTTACTCGTTTGTTGTTTCCGTTGTTTGCGTGACTTTGCACGTCTGATGGTCTTGTTTCGTGGGTTGCTTTCTTTAAGTGGGTTCTCTGACATTTCTTTGTTTTGTGGCTGCCTGCAAGAAGATGAGCTTCGAGGCTGTGCACCGTAAGCATACTTTGATAATTACTGTACTTGGAATACATCCTTGATGGCTGGTAGTCTGGTGCTGGTGACGCGTTGGGCACTTAATTGTTTCCTGAAACACTTAATTCAACAACTAATAATTCAGTTTTACTCAGCCCACAAGGCTGTAATAAAATCTAGCACACATTCAGAATTTTAAAAAAATGTTCCTACACAAGGTTTATTAGCCACTTTATTCGGTACACCGGCTCGTAAATGCAAATATCGAACCAGCCAATCATGTGGCAGCAGCTCAGTGCATGAAAGCATGCAGACATGGTCAAGAGGTTCAGTTGTTGCTCAGTCCAAGCATCAGAATGGGGGAAGAAATGTGATCTAAGTGACTTTGACCGTGGAATGATTGTTGGTGCCATACAGGGTGGTTTGAGTATTTCAGAAACTGCTGATCTCCTGGGGATTTTCAAGCACAACAGTCTCTAGAGTTTATAGAGAATGGTGTGAAAAACTGAAAAACATCCCGTGAGCAGCAGTTCTGTGGGTGAAAACACTTTGTTAATGAGAGAGGTCAGAGGAGAATGGCCAGACTCTTAGGCACCCTAGCTCGCGCTCTCCCTCTCGATATATATAGACTTTTGCACTGTACTGCACACATATAAATGAACTTGAATCTTGAACCTTGAGAACAGCTGACAATCTCTCTGGCTATCCATCCCATAGGATGATGATGGTTACTTTCAGTCAGTTAGTGGGGTTTGATATGTGCATCCTGGAGTGATTGTACAGGCCGATCCTTGACGGGCACTACTTGCCACATACTTGGCAGGTGAGGCCTGGAGGGACGGCAGGGGCAGAAGCTCTGTTGTGGCGCTTCCTGTGCCTTTCCTCTGTTGCCTCGTTCAGCTTGTTCTCAGCAGCATCCACACCTTTTCTGATGGTGTCCCTCCACTGTGAGCGATCTTGAGCCAGATCTTCCCATGTTGATGGGGCAATGTCAGCTTTCTTGAGGCTCCTGTGCAGAACTTTCTTGTACCGTAGTCGCTGGCCTCCTCATTTTTGGGTACTACTGGACAGTTAGCCGTACAAGATGTCCTTGGGCAGTCTTCCGTCAGGCATTCTGACAACGTGTCCTGCCCAGTGCAGTTGGGCTGACATCACCAAGGTTGAAACTGCTGGCATTCCAGCTCGAGAGAGGACCTCGGTATTGGAGACCTTGTCCTACCAGGTGATCTTCATCAGAGAACGTAGGTGACGCTGCTGCAGTTGGTCAAGCTGGCGTAAGTGTCTCTGACATGGGCACCATGTCTCACATCCGTTATAACAAGGTTGATATGGCAACGGCCCTGTGTACCTTGCACTTGGTGGCCAACCTGATGTTCTGTGACCAAACTCGATCTTTCAGCTGACCAAAGGCAAAGCAGGGTTTTCTGGTTCTTGACTCAGTCTCTACATCCAGAGAAGCTGAGGATGTTATTATGCTTCCCAGGTAGCAAAACTTGTTGAGAGCATTGAGACAAGTGTCATCAAGGAGTTCAGTTGGTTCTTCGTAGCTTGAGCCAGGAGCTGGTTGGTACAAAACTTCCGTCTTTTTCAGGCTGATTGTCAGTCCGAAGCTTTTGGCTGCACTGGTGATCTCCTGTAAGTCTTCGAGAGAGTGGGCAACCAGTGCGCAGTCATTAGCAAACTGTAGCTCATGCGCCACAATGTCCCTGCCTTTTGATTTTGCTCTCAATCTTGCGAGGTTGAGGAGCCCGCCATCAGCCCCCGTTTGTAGGAAGACCCCTGACTTCAGGTCTGATGTGGCATCCTAAAGAACAGCAGCGAAGAATGGTCCAAACAGAGTAAGAGCCAGGACACAACCCTGTTTTACGCCGTTGCTGATGGAAAATGGGTTTGACAACTCACCACACATGTTGATGCAGCCTTCCATGCCTTTGGGGAACTGACGGATGATGTTGGTTAGGCATGGGGGGGGCAACCAAATTTTGGTAGGAGCTTCCACAGCTGACAATACTCTGAATGTGGTCTGAAGGTTATGTTTCCCTTACTTCGAGGTTCAAAGTTCAAAGTAAATCTATTTTTGAAGTACATATACGCCACCATATACTACCCTGAGATGAACTTTCTTGCGGGCATTCACAGTAGGACAACGAACTGCAGCAGAATCAATGAAAATCTACACACAAAGACTGAAAAGCAACCAACGTGCAAAAAAACCCAGACAAATAAATAAATAGTACCGAGAACACAAACTGCAGAGTCCCTGAAAGTGAGGAACCTCATGTTTTGAGTTAATTAATTTACTTATTTGATGTTATTAACATACAGTGTGGAGTAAACCCTTCCGCTGTGCCACCCAGCAATCCCCCGATTTAATCCCGGCCCAATCACAGGACAGTTTTACAACCACCAATCAACCTACCAACTGGTAGGTCTTTGGGCTGTGGGAGGAAACCAGAGCATCCGGAGGAAACCCTCACGGTCATGGGGAGAACATACAAATTCTCTATGGGCAACGGCTGAAATTGAACTGGGATCGCCAGTACTGTAAGGTATTGCGCTAACCACTACGCTACAGTGTTGCCCCACGGAATCCTCATGCAAATCTAGCAGAGTTTGAGCAGTTTTGTAAAGAAGGAAGGGGAAGGGGAAAAATTGCAGTGTCCAGACGTGCAAAGCTGATGGAGACCTGTCCACACAGACTCAAGGCTATAATTGCTGCCAAAGGTGCATCTATTAAATAGTGACTTGAAGGGGAAATATACTTAGGTAGTCAATTGTTTTGTGTTTAATAATTGCAATTAATTTAGAGCATTTTTGTAGAGATCTGTTTTCACTTGGTCACAAAAGAGGTCTTCTCTGTTGATCAGTGACAAAACAGCCAAATTAAATCCACTATGATTCAGTGTTGTAAAACAACAAAACATGAAAACCTCCAAAGGGGACAAATGCTTTTTTAGAGGCACTGTACACACAATCGCTGACAAGCAACCAATGGGCAAGAGAAGACGAACTGTGCAAATACAAAGACTAAACAAGTAATACTGAGAACACAAACTGTGGAGTCCCTGCAAGTGAGGAAACCCAGATTTCAAGTTTAGAAGGCTAAAAGGTTGTATTTCACTTACTGTAACCCCAGCAGTTGCAACAGGAATCACACTGATCCCGAGGTGCATTTGAAATCTCCTCAGTGACATTAACGTGCTCTGCAGCATCAGTCTGTCCGGAACAATTCACATTGCTTGCCAGGCCCACTTGGCTGCGGTTGCGTTTCAGGACCTTAGACAACTTCTTGATGGCCTTCGAGGCGGCATGCGGGTTGCCCGTTGCGCTCAGCGTCTCTCTTGCGGTCTTTTGCCCCCCCTGGGGGAGCGCCTGGGCCTCGGGGCCACCTTGGCTCCTGAGCTGACTCTGGACCTCAGGGAGGAATTGCCTCGAGCTCCCATTCTGCTCTGTGCTTTCGGCCGGCAGCATGCTGCACGCGTCCGCTGGTTCGGTTTCCTCCCCAACAACTGTGCTCTTCTGGTCAAGCTCCTCGAAGATCTCCGACTGGGTATTCTGAAGAAAACAGAAATATAGATGAAAGGTTTAGAACACAGAATGTTGTAGGCCATTCAGCCCACAATGTTGTGCTGACCTCATAACCTATTCGTAGATAGACCATAAACCTTAGCAACAGAATTAGGCCACTTGGTCCTCCGAGTCTACTCCACCATTCCTTCATGGCTGATTTATTGTCCATCTCAACCCCAGCCTTCTGCCTTCTCCCCGTAACCTCTGACACACTTACAAATCAAGAGCCTCTTAACCTTCATTTTAAGTACACCCAACGACTTGGCCTCCACAGCCGTCTGTGGCGATGAATTCCACAGATTCACCACCCTCTGGCTAAAGAAATTCCTCCTCATCTCCGTTCTAAAGGGACGTCCTTCTATTCCATCATGGCTGATTTATAACCTCAACCACATTCTCCTGCCTTCTCGCCATAACCTTTGATGCCCTTACTAATCAAGAGCCTATCAAACTCTGGTTTTAAATATCCCCAATGACTTGGCCTCCACAGCCGCCTGTGGCGATGAATTCCAGATTCACCACCCTCTGGCTGAAGAAATTCTTCCCCATCTCTATTCTAAAGTGACAAACCTCATTTCTGAGGCTGCACTGTCTGGTTCTCCACTCTCCCATTTTCAAAAACATCCTCTCCACATCCGCTCTGTCTAGACATTTCAGTCTAACCTGACTGAGATATTTTAAAGAAAAGGCACGGTGTTGGATCAGTTTAATGTTCTCGGGAAATAATTGCAAGGGACCCATTAGTATCTGTTCAAAACTCGGACAGTTTCTTTCAGGATGGGCAATGCAGAAACTGCATTTGCCACCTGGAAACATGAGGGGAAACTTTTTCACTCAGAGGGTGGGGAGAGTTTGGAACAAGCTGCCAGCATAAATGGTGCGTGCGAGCTCGGTTTCCACATTTAACAGAAGTTTGGATAGGTACATGGATGGTAGGGGATATGGATGGCAATGGTCCCGGTGCAGGTCGATGGGAATAGACGGTTTAAAATGGCTCGGCATGGACTAGATGGGCTGAAGGGCCTGCTTATCTGCCGTATTTTTCTATGACTCTCCGACGCCGCAGGAATCTTCTACCTTGTGGGAATGGAGCTTTCCCAACTGCTTTCACTCCCACCACCCCCTCAGCTGGGCATGGGGTTAAAAACCCAGAGCTGCAGAAACCCCAACAGAAGCTCCATCCCTGGGAGAGGAAGGATATGCCAAGAAGATGGGCCACACCTGGGAACAGGTTGAAAGACTCCCAGGATGGAGGACTCTGGCGAGCTGCTGTCAAAGGCCTGTGCCCCAGATGGTGTTAGTGGTTCTGTAACTTGGTGTTCGCTCCCCACACTGCATTCTCGATCCAGCCAAGCCACTACAATCAGGGGGCTGGTTCAGGCCGAGCAGTGATGGGACCACTGAACAGACTCTCTATACACTGACTGGCCTGATCTCAAATAATAACAAGGAAGCCCAGAGAGAAGTGGTCATCACCCTGACACAGTGGTGTCAAGAAAACAACCTCTCCCTCAATGTCGCAAAAACAAAGGAGCTGGTTGTGGACTACAGGAGGAATGGAGACATCAATTGACATCAATGGATCTGGAGTTGAGAGGGTGAACAGCTTCAAGTTCCTCGGTATACATGTCACCGAGGATCTCACGTGGTCTGTACATATCAGCTGTGTGGTGAAAAAAGCACAGCAGCGCCTCTTTCAACTCAGACAGTTGAAGAAATTCGGCATGAGTCCCCAGAAACTAAGAACTTTCTACAGGGGCACAACTGAGAGCATCCTGACTGGTTGCATCAGTGCCTGGTATGGGAACTGTACCTCCCTCAATCGCAAGACTCTGCAGAGAGTGGTGTGGACAGCCCAGCACATCTGTACTTGTGAACTTCCCATGATTCAGGACATTTACAAGGACAGGTGTGTACAAAGGGCCTGCAGGATCATTGGGGACCCAAGTCACCCCAACCACAAACTGTTCCAGTTGCTACCATCTGGGAAATGGTACCGCAGCATTAAAGCCAGGACCAACAGGCTCCAGGACAGCTTCTTCCAGCAGGCCATCAGACTGATTAATTCACGCTGACACAACCGTATTTCTGAGCTATATTGACTGTACTGTTGTATAACTTACTGGACATACTATTTATTACTAATTACTACAATTTACACATTGCACATTCAGACGGAGATGTAACATAAAGATTTTTACTCCTCGTGTATGTGAAAGACGTAAAAAATAATATTCAATTCAATCAAATTCAATTCCTCCTCTCACTGGGTCAGTGAGACGGGCTGGCAGCTGCTCTTGCCACACCTGTTCGCTCCCTTGTCGTAGTTTTTCCCGTGACCCTGTCCCGTGCACTATTTCTGTTCATTTCCATCTTACAGACTGTTCTCAGGAACTGAACCCTGTCTACTCCTGAGAGAGCCTGTAAATGCATGGAATCCTATAAGGGTCATAGAATGCATCTAGTCATTGGGTGGTGAATCTGTGAAATTTGTTACCACAAGACGGCTGCGGAGGCCAGGTCATTGGGTATATTTAAACCGAAGGTTGGCAGGTTCTTGATTAGTCAGGGCGTCAAATGATATGGGGAGAAGGCAGGAGAAACAGGGTTGAGAGAGATAGTAAATCAGCCGCGATGGAATAGCAGAGCAGACTCAATGGGCCAAATGGCCTAATTCTGCTCCTATGTCTTATGGTTTTACAGAGGCCAAAAAATTCATGAAGTCTGCTCCAGTTTCTAGTATTTTCTAAAATTTTGTCATTTTAAAATGAATTTTATAAGCTCAATGGTAGAGTATTTGAGTACAGATTAGCAGCCAAAGAGTCATTTAGTTCATAAATAGGCCTTTCAGCACATCCAGGCCGTGCCAATTTATTAATCTGCCGAGTCCTGTCGTCCAGCACCTGGACTGTAGCCATCCCTACCCTCCCATCTATGGACCCATCCAAACTTCTCTTCAATATTGCAATCTAACCACAATTTACCACTTCCGCTGGCAGCTCATTCCACACTCTGAGTGAAGAAGATTCCCCTCAGGTTCCCCTTGAACACTCACCTTTCACCCTTACCTATGACCTCCAGTTCAGTGCCACCCAACCTCAGTGGGAAAAGCCTGCCTGCCTTTACACTATGGATACTTCTCATCATTTTGTATACCTCAATCAAGTCTCCCCTCCACCTCCTACGCCCCGGGGAATGAAGTCCCAAACAGTTCAGCCTTTTCCTATAACTCAGGTCCTCAAGTCCCTGTAATCGTGGTTGGCATTAGGGCAAAGGGACCGATAGCTCTGTGATTATGACTTGGGCTTCCTGTTGTTCCTGTTGGTCAATTCAAATTCTCAACTTGCCTATGTGTGATTTAGAACATAGATCATCGAACACCACAGCACAGTGCATTCCTTTTCACCCACGATGTTGTACCAACTTTTAACCTACTTTAAGATCAATCTAACCCTTCTCTCCTACTTAACCCTCTATTTTTCCATCATCATGTGCCCATCTAAGCATTTCCTGAATGCCCCTAATGTATCTGCCTTTAGCACCACCCATGACAAGGTGTTCCATGCACCCACTACTCTCTGCCTCTATCATCCCCTCTATATTTCCCTCCGATCGCCTTGAAATTATGCTTCCTGGCATTTGCCATTTCTGCCTGGGAAGAAAACTCTGGCTGTCCAATTGATCTGTGCTTCTTATCGTCTTATACACTTCCATCAAGTCACCCCACATCCTTCTTTGCTCCAAAGAGAAAAGCCTCAGCTGGCTAAACCTATCTTCACGAGACATGCCCTCCAGTTCAGGCAGCATTCTGGTAAATCTCCTCTGCACCTTACCTAAAGCTTCCACATCCTTCCTGTAATGAGGTGACTGGAACTGAACACAATACTCCCAAGCATAGTCTAACTAGGGCTTTGTTAGAGCTGCAACATTACCAGTAGAGGTGGGTATGGTGACTCTTGCCCAGTTTCATCTCCCGCCTCCTGCTGCGCCAGGTCTTTGGCCTCTTTCAGAGCTTGGGGCTCCAGTAGGACCAGATCTTGAACCTGCTGCTGATCCCCGTCTTCGGCCTCTTGTTTATCCAGGACTTGGGCCTGCTGTTGGAACTTTTGACCATCGGCCTCCGGTTGGTTCACTGCCTCACTCACAGCATTTCCCTCTTGAGCTTCAGCAGGGATCTCAGATGGAACCTCTGTCTGCTCCTGCTTCTGGCCTGGTTCTTTCTGCTCTGCTTGGGATTGGTTCTGGAGCAGCGAGCAGTGTTCTGTGCCATCGGCCTTCTGTTCAGAAACCAGCTCTGGCTCAACATCTGCTCTGCCTGGAGACAATTCACAGCTGTGGCCCACATTCTTCTCTTCCCAGCTGTCTGCTCGCTGGCTTGGGCTGGAGACAATTCCTAGCACTTGGCTGGTCTGAAGAATACAGAAGAAAAAAAACTTTGAAAACAGCTGGCATTTTAAAACACTCAGTAAAAAACAATCTTGGTGGTCAGTGTCAGATGAACTTCCTGAACTTGTGACACTCAGAATACCATTCAGTTTCGCCACAGACTCAGAGAGGCGTGCAGAAGAATCCTTGACAATGGTACCAGTGACAAGAACACGATGTAGTCAAAGATTTATTTCCATGATATTATAGAATAACATGACACTAATAGTGCCATTCCTGATACTGGAACAGGTCAGTGAGCAGCTGGCCCAGGGAGAGGGGACCATTTAATGTGGTGAGATGTGAGAAGCCCCAGTGCTACTGCCCTTTGAGAGAGGTGATAAAGGCAGATTTATTAGAGGCAATCAAATAATGGAGGGTGGATCAAGAGAAACTGCTTTCAGCGGCAGGAGGGTCAATAACTGGAGGAAAGAGATTGAGGATAATTCTTAAGTTGCCATAAATCTCTTCACTTTGGCTACCGAGATTCCAGTTCCTGGATTTCCGCTCAGGCCTCTTGTTCAGTCTGGAATCAGCCGAGGCCTGGGTCAGAGGGGCAATGAAGTAATTTCTTTTTAACATAGACAGTTGTGATTTAGAATTCACTGTAGCCTGGCCTACTGAGTTCCTCCAGCATTTTGTGCGAGTTATTTTAGATATTTCCCTGAAGGGTAAACACCACAGGGGAGCTGGACTATAATGTGTGGTTAAAGGTGTAGCTGGGTGGTGGGGTGGGGATACATCTCTACCAAAGGAGGTGTAAGGTGATCCTTCCCTCCAGTAGTCTGCAGGTCACCCTTGGGCGAGGGCGAAAGACCATGATTGCCCACATCATACGGCATGACACATAATGATGATGGTGAAAGGAGTAAGAAAGAAAAATATCCTTTAAACAGAGAGAGAGAGAGAGACATCACAGAATGCTACTGTACAGGGAGAGCTGGGGGGGGCGGTCACAGAACGTTAGCTGTGAGTAATGTAGATACTGGCAAAGGCAAATGGAATTCTACAAACAAAATACTGGAGGAACTCAGCAAGTCAGTCAGCATCTATGGAAATGAATAAACAGTTGATGTTTCCGGGCCAAGACCCTACATCAGGACTGGAAAGGGAAGGGGGAAGAAGCCAATATAAAAAAGGTGGGGAGAAGGGAAGGAGGACAGGCTGGAAGATTATGTGTGCAGCTAGGTGGGTGGGGGAGCGGGATGAAGTAAGAAGCTGGAAGGTGATCGGTGGAAAAGGTAAAAGGGCTGGAGAAGGAGGAATCTGATAGGAGAGGACAGTGAACCACAGGAGAAAGGGAAGGAGGAGGGGTACCAGGGGAGGTGATAGGGAGATGTGGAAAAGAGGCCAGAATGGGGAATTGGAAGCAGGAGGGAAAAAATTACCGGTAGTTGGAAAAATAAAAGTTCATGCCATCAATGAAAAGCTCTACACAATCGAAGCTTGTTTCCCACAGCCAGATTTCTTTGTCCTCAAAGAATTATAATTTACAAGGTTTTGGGGCAGATTTCACTACTACAGCAGACAGGTAAGAAAGGTCCCAGTGGTACAGGGGAGACAGTAGGCTTGGGACTCTTCAGTGTTATAGCCAGACACCAGGAAGCCAAGTTATCATGCCACCAGTACACCAGGTAATGATATCTCCAGCAAGAGGGCATCTAACTGCTTACCCCTGATATTCAATGACCCAACAGTTGTTTAAGACCCAACTATCAATGTCCTGGAGGGGCCAACATTGTCCAGAGTCTCAGCAGGACAGCCCACATAAATACTGTGGTACCAGAGCAGATTGGATGTTGTGAACTCAATGAAGACCTTCCCATCTTCACCCTCTTCTCTTCCTAATTCCCCTTCTCCCATGGTCCACTCTCCTCTCCCATCAGATTCCTCCTCCTTCAGCCCTTTAACTCCTCCACCTCTACCAGGGGTTTCCAACCTTTTACTTGCCATGGACCAGTACAATTAAGCAAGGGGTCTCAGAGTGAATGTGGAGAGGATGTTTCTTATGGTAGGGAGTCTAAGACCAGAGGACAGTCTCATAATAGCGAGGTGTCCTTTTAGAGATGAATAGGAAGATGAGAAGAAAGTTCTTTAGCCAGAGAGTGGTGAATCTGTGGCATTTATTGCCACAGTCAGCTGTGAAGGCCGAGTATTTTTGTATATTTAAGGCAGAGGTCGGTCAGGGCATGAAGGGATAAAGGGAGAAGGCAGGAGATTGGGGCTGAGAGGGAAGATGGATCAGCCATGATGAAATGCAGAGCAGACTAATGGCCTAATTCTGCTCCCACATCTTGTGGTTTTATGATATTGGGAACCCCTGACCTAAACCCTTCCAGCTTCTAACTTTATCCATCTTCCCCCTTACCTGGTCTCACCTATCACCTGCCAGCTTGTACTCCTTCCCTCCACGCTCCCACCACCTCCCAGTCTTATTCTGGCTTCTTCCCAGTTCCTTTGCAGTCCTGATGAGGGGGTCTCGGTTTGAAACATCGACTCTATTCCTCACCGGAGTTGCTGCCTGACCTGCTGAGTTCCTCCAGCACTTGGTGTGTGTGTTGTGGGTTGGAAGCAAAATATGCTTGACCCTGATGGACTGCCAAAGGCTGAGAGAGACACAATCTCCACCTACTGGCTGTTTATTAATACGTAAACCAGTACACGAAAAAAAGGATTGTAGTCAGCATAGAGCAGACATGATCACATTGCACGGCAGGGCAGGCTTCTGACAACCAAGTCCAGCTCCTGGCCTTCACGTCTGGCTGAGCTACTAAGACTGGTGGAACCGTTTCTACTGACAGGAGAAGGCACCTAGGTGGGTTACTGACGCCTTAAAACCAGTCACTTTGGGCTGATGCCAAACTGTCGATCTCTGCCATTCCTTTGCATTCATCAGCTGCATGGAGAGAGCTAGCCTGCTGTGTGGGCAACAACTTGCTCTCTGTGTTGTACTTCCCTGGCTTGCACATCATGTAGACAGCTAGGACACAACATCCATGGTCCATTCCGACCAATGCAGAACCTCCAGGTCTAGCTCACTAACAGACTCCTTCAGCGGACTGGAGGACAGTCTCCATATGAAAGACTGGAAGAACTTAAGACATTGGAGCAGAGTTAGGCCTTTCAGCCTATCGAGTCTGCTCCGCTGTTTCACCATGGCTGATCTATTTCCCTCTCAAACCCATTTTCCCTTTAACCTTTGACGCTCTATCTAATTATTTGGTGATGTGTTGCCTGAGCTGCCTATTCAAACATCCAATATCAGTCCATCCTTTCTGAGATAAGGGGCCCAAAAATGCACACAAGACTCCAGGTGAGGCCTCACTACTGCCTTATAAAGCCTCAGCATTACACCCTTACATGCAGAAAGACTGGAATCCTCTCTCTCTCTCTCGTTCACGCTGACACCAAGCTGTCTGGCCAGGGCAAACATCTGCCAACAGGTTTGGTTGCTAGCTTGAAAGCCAGCTCACGTTCCCAACCTCCGAACCAAAGCCCCGCTTGGGATGAAGGCTAAAGCAGTGAAAAGACCCACTGGCGTGACCCTCAGACGTTCCTTCAAAGATATCCCTGCAGCTGAGGGCAGGAGTCCTTTAATAGAACATACAACAGTATAGTACAGGAACAGGCCCTTCGGCCCTCAATGTTGTGCCAGACCAATTAAATTAGTAATCAAATAGCTAACTAAATTCATCTCTCCTGCCTACACAATGTCCATATCCTCCCATCTTCCTCACATTCATGTGCCTATCTAAACGTCTCTTAAAAATCTCTAATGTATCTATCTCTACCGCCACCGCAGGCACCCACCACTCTCTGTGTCAAAGATCCGCTCTCACATCTCTGAAATTACCCTCAATCACCTCCTCCTCTACTTGGACTCCCCGCTCCGGTTCTCTGCCTGCTCTGGATCTTCTCATCTCGAATTGCCGACGGGACATCGGCTTCATCACTCCTTCACTGAATGCACTGCCCTCTACTCTCCCCGCACCAATCCCAACCTGACCATCAAACTGCTTCCAAAGCCAGTAAATCCTTCCTCAAGTATGGAGACCAGAACTGCATGTAGTACTCCAGGTGCAGCCTCACCAGTACCCTGTACAGTTACAGCTTAACTTCCCTGCTCTTCAATTCAGTCCCTCTAGTAATGAAGGCCAAGACTGTATTCCATTTGCTTTCGTGATAGCCTGCTGCACCTGCAAACCAACCTTTTGTGATTCATGTACAAGTACTCCCAAGTCCCTCAGCACAGCAGTATGCTGGAAATTTTTACCGTTTAAATAATAATCTGCTCTTCCATTTTTCCTTCCAAAGTGGATGACCTCGCATTTACCAACATTGTACTCCATCTGCCAGACCCGTGCCCACTCACTTAACCTATCTGTACATATCTCTCTGTATCTTCTGCACAATTTACTTTTCCACTCAATTTGGTATCATCAGCAAACTTAAGCGATACACTAGACTCGGTTCCCTCTTCGAGATCGTTAATATATATCGTGAACAGTTGCAGGCCCAGCATCGACCCATATGGCACCACCGCTCACCACTGATTGCCAACCAGAGTAACACCCATGTATCCCAACTCTGCTTTCTTTCAGTTAACCAATCCTGTATCCATGCTAATACATCACCCCAACTCTTTGCATCCTTATCTTATGGATAAGTCTTTTATGTTGCACCTTATCAAACACATTCCAGAAATCCAAGTAAATAACGTCCATCTGTTCCCCTCTATCCACTGCACTTGTTATATCCTCAAAGAACTCCAGTAACTTTGTCAAACAAGATCTGCCCTTGCTGAATCCATGCTGCATCTGCCTGATGGATCCATTTCTTGCCAGATGTCTCGCTATTTCTTCTTTAATGATAGCTTCAAGCATTTTCCCAACTACAGATGTTAAACTAACTGACCTGTAGTTACCTGCTTTTGCCTACATCATTTTTTGAACAGTGGCGTGACATTCGCCATCTTCTAATACACCAGAACCTGCCCACAGTCCAGAGAATTTTAGTTTATTTTCTTTCCTTATTCCCTTTCTTTATTAGTTGCTTGATGGGTCTTTGTTGCTTTTTAAAGTTTTCCCAGTCTTCCAGTTTCCCACTACTCTTGGAGGCTTTCTATTCACACACTTTTAGTTTGACACCTTCTTTAATTTCCTTAGTTATCCAAGATTGGCTCTCCCCACCCTTACTGTCCTTGCTTTTAACTGGAATATACTTTTGTTGAGCACCGTGAAAAATCTCTTTGAAAGTCTTCCACTGCTCCTCAATAGTCCCACCATATAGCCTGTGTTCCCAGACTACTTTTGCACCCTCCATTTGTATGGGAAACTCAGTCATACTGTGATCACTCTTTCCAAGAGGATCCCTAACTACAAGATCACTAATTTTAACCTTCTCATTGCACAGGACCAGATCTAAGATAACACATTCTCTTGTAGGTTAAGTAACACGCTGTTCAAGAAAGCCACCATTTATGCGTTCTATGAAGTCCTCCAGAAGACTGTCTCGACCAACTTGATTCACCCAATCTATGTGCAAGTTAGTCTCCCATGATAACTGCTGTTCCATTCTTACGTGCCTGAGATATTTCTGTTTATTGCCTGTGCCACTGTAATGTTATTATTTGGTGGCTGATCGACAACTCCCACCAGTGATTTTTTTTTCCCTTACTGTTCCTAATCTCTACCTAGGTGGACCCAACATTCTACTCCTTAGATCTTATATCGTCTCTCGCTGTCGCACTGATCTCATCCTTAGAGCGCTACCCCACCTCCCTTCCCTTCCTGCCTATCATACCGTATAACCTGATATCCTTGGATATTTAATTCCCAATCTTGACTTAGCTGAGAGGTTGCTTTGAGCTGAGCTTTAAATCATCCACAAGATGTCAGCTCAGCTGAAATCATCTACATCGCGTAGATTAAATCATTAGTCCCACCTAAGGTGACTTAGCACGTCAACCAAGAGAAACTCTTACAGGAGTGGAGGATGATGACGTCTGCAGTCCTTCTGGTGACTTTGGCTTCACCAAGATCAACAGGGTCGGATTCTTCTGCAACTGGGACTCTTCTTGCAGGTTCTCTTCAGGGAACCCCAGTTCTTTGAGGAGCATTTCCTTCTGCTCCTGCCTCTGCTGAATTTCCCTGCGTATCTGCCTGGAGAGATAGCGAGATTTTCAATACCAAGCCATTGTACCAATATTAACAATACCCTCTCCCACCCCTTCAATCTTCCAACCTTATGCCCAGTAGGGACAGCATGCTCGGCTGTTCCAGAGGGAGCAGTACCGGGGGCAAGAATCACCCGTGAGTCTAACATTGAGGGGGGTGGGGTGCTCTTTGACATAGGAATGGGAAGTGTACCTGACCTTGCACTCAACGTCAGTAAGACCAAAGAACTGATTGCAGACCTCAAAGGGTAAGACGAGGGAACACACATCAGTCCTCACAGAGGGATCAGAAGTGGAGAGAGTGAGCAATTTCATGTTCCTGGGTGTCAACATCTCTGAGGATATCGATGCAGTTACAAAGAAGGCACAACATCGGCTATATATCATGAGGAGGCTGAGGTGATTTAGTAGGTCTGCAAAGACACTTGCAAATCTCTACAGATGTACCAAGGAGAGCATTCTAATCAGCTGCATCACCATCTGGTATGGTGGGGGAGTGGGCACTGCACAGGACTGAAAGGAGCTACAGAAAGTTGTGAACTCAGTCAGCTCCATCATGAGCACTAACCTCCCCAGCATCCAGGGCATCTTCAAGGAGTGATGCCTCAAAAAGACGGCCTCCACCATCAAGGACCCCCATCGCCCAGGGCATGCCTTCTTCTCACTGCTACCATCAGGGGGGAGGGTACAGGAGCCTGAAGGCACAAACTCAACAATTCAGGAACAGCTCCTTCCCCTCAGCCATCAGGTTTCTGAATGGACAATGAAACCATGAACACGAGCTGACTACTTTCCTCCCCCTCTTTTTGCACTACTTAATTAATTTAACTGTTATATATATACACACACACAGTAATTCACAGTTTTGATTATTATGTATTACATTGTACTGCTACCACGTAACAACAAGTTTCACGACGTACCCCAGTGATATGAACCAAATTCTGATTCTGTTCTGTTCCGTATCACCAGTGATGAATCACCACACTTGATCAGAATCAGGTTTCACATCATTGACATATATTGGGAAAGTTGTTGTGAAACTTGCGACATAAAAACACTAAGTTGCAATAGGAAACATACTAAAAATTAAACTAAATGAGTAGTGCAAAAAGACTGCAAGAAACAGTGAGGTGGTGTTCCTGGGCTCAATGTCCATTCTGAAATCCGGTGGCACAGGGGAAGAAGCTGTTCCTGAATCGTTGACTGTGGGTCTTCAGGCTCCTGTACCTCCTCCCTGATGGTAGCAATGAGAAGAGGGCATGTCCTGGGTGGTGGGGGTCCTTAATGATGGTAAGAATATATAGCTGTGGAGGGAGAGAACATAGAACCTGACAGCACAGTACAGGCCCTTCACCCCACGATGTGGTGCTAATCTTTAACCTACTTTAAGGTCAATTTAACCTTTCCCTTCCACAGAGCCCTCCATTCTTCTATCATCCATGTGCCCATCTAAGAGTCTCTTTAATGTCCCTAATGTATCTGCCTCTACCACCACCCCTGGCAGGGTGTTCCATGCACTCACTACTCTCTGTGTGAAGAATTTACCTCTGACATCTCACCTATACTTTCCTCCAATTACCTTAAAATGATGCCCCCCTTCCACATTAGCCACTTCCAACCTGGGGAAAAGTCTCTGACTGCCCATTTGATCTATGCCTTTTTCATTTCCTTCATCAAGTCACCTCTCACCCTCCTTCGCTCCAAAAAGAAAAGCCTCAACTCGTTCACCCATTCCCATAAAGACATGCTCTCTGATCTGGGCAGCATCCTGGGAAACCTCCTCTGCACCTTTCCAATCATGAGGCAACCAGAACGCGAACAATTGTGTTGTGGGTAGTGGGGAAGTGGTGTGGGATTAGAAAGTGGGTGAAAGGATTGGGGAGGGATTATAGAGGGGTAGTAGAGAATGTGGTTAAGACCATAAGATGCAGCTCAGAATTAGGCCATTTGGCCCATCAAGTCTGCTCTGCCATTTCATCATGGCTGATCCATTTTCCCTCTCAGTCGCAATCTCCTACCTTCTCCCCTTATCGCTTCATGCCCCGACCAATCAAGAATCTATCAGCATCTGCTTTAAATATACCCAATAACTTGGCCTCCACAGCCAGCTGTGGAGCAAATTCCACGGATTCACCACTCTCTGGCTAAAGAAATTCCTCCTCTCCTCCTTTCTAAGAGGACACTCCTCTGCCTCTGTTCTGAGGCTGTGTTTCCTGGTCCAAGACTCTCCCTCCATAGGAAGCATCTCCCACATCCACTCTTTCGAGGCCTTTCACCGTTTGACAGGTGATGGGACACTGGGTGGCTGTGGGACACTGAAGAGGGAGGGAGGGAGGGGGCAGGACTGGGAGGGGCAGTGTAAACCTGCCTGACATATTCTTCCCGAGCCTTGGAGTCAACTGTTTCCAAGAACTTCTCGTATTTCTCTGAAGTGGAGCTCGGGTAGATCCTTTTGAAGTTCCCCATGTTTTCGTCTTCGTACTTTTCCACCTGTTCCACCCAGGTAGCCTGGTTGTTTCGTGTCTCGTCAGCTCTAATATGAAAGCAAAGAGGAGGTGTCAGTTATTCCTTTGAAAATCGATCTCTTACCATAAGACCAGAAAACACAGGAGCAAAGTGAGGGCATTCAGCCCATTGAGCCTGCTCCAGAATTCCATCACGGCTGAGATATTTTCCTTCTCCAGCCTTCTCTCCATAACCTTTGACTCCCCCCTTACTAAACAAGAACCTATCAACCTCCACTTACCCAATGACTTGGCCTCCACAGCCATATTTTGCAATTATTTCCACAGATTCACCACCCCCAGCTGTAGAAATCCCTCCTCGTCTCTGTTCGAAAAGGACATTCTTGTATTCTCAGGCTGTGTCCTCTGGTTTTAGATTCCCGTACAGAAAGAAACGGCCTTTCTACATCCACTCTGCCTAGGCCTTTCAATATTTGATAGATTTCAATGTGATCCTCCCACATTTTTCTAAACTCCAGCAAGTACAGGCCCAGGGCCATCAAATGCTCCTCAAAACTTAACCCTTTCATTCCCAGGATAATTCTTTTGAATCTCCTCTGGACTTTCTCCAATGCCAGCCCATCTTTTTTTGATGTTAAAGGGCTGAAATGGTTAGCACGAGAGGGCACAGTTTTAAGGTGCTTGGAAGCAGATACAGAGGAGACATCAGGGTAAGTTTTTTTACACAGAGGGTGGTGAGTGTGTGGAATGGGCTGCCGGCAACGGTGGTAGAGGCGGATATGATAGGGTCTTTTAAAAGACTCCTGGATAGGTACATGGAGCTTAGAAAAATGGAGGGCTATGGGTAACCCGAGGTAATGTTTAAAGTAAGGACATGTTCGGCACAGCTCTGTGAGCCAAAGGGCCTGTATTGAGCCGTACGTTTCTATGTTTCTATCATTATGTGCTGGGTCATATGACATCATCATTATGTGCCGTGTTGTATGACATGGGCGATCCTGGTCCCACGGCCATGATTGGGCCATGGCCCCAAGGGAAGCAGGGATTTAGATTCTTAGACCACTGGGATCTGTTTTGGGGCAAGGATGAATTGTACAAAAGGGACGGGTTGCACCTTAACAGGCGGGGGACCAGCATTCTGGCAGGCAGGTTTGCCACTGCTACATTGGTGCGTTTAAACTAAATAGTGGGGGGGAGGAGAGGAAATATAAGGATGGAGTTAAAGGGAAAGAGAGAATAAGGAAAGTTAAGAAAGACAACAGAATTAACGGGGGTAGAAAGCTCAGGAAGGGATCGGAGAGTATGGCTAAGTGCAATAAGAATCGATGTGAAAGGAGAGGGGAGTACTGTAATGCATTAAAAGTATTATATGTCAATGCATGGAGTATAAGAAATAAAGTGGATGAGCTTGAGGCTCAGTTGGAAATTGGCAAGTATGATGTTGAGGGAATAACAGAGACATGGCTGCAAAAGAAGGACCAGGGCTGGGAAATAAATATTCAAGGGTATACGTCCTATCGAAAGAACAGACAGGTGGGCAGAGTGGCTCTGTTGGTGAGGAATGAAATTCAGTCCCTTCCAAGGGGCAACACAGAATCAGGAGATGTAGAGTCAGTATGGATAGAACTGAGAAATTGTAAGGGCAAAAAGACCTTAATGGGAGTTATCTGCAAGGCCCCAAACAGTAGCCTGGATATAGGGTGCAAGTTGAATCAAGAGTTAAAATTGGCATGTCACAAAGGTAATGCTATGGTTGTTATGGGGGATTTCAACATGCAGGTAGACTGGGAAAATCAGGTTGGTCCAGACCCCAAGAAAGGGAGTTTGTGGAGTGCCTCTGAGATGGATTCTGAGAGTAGCTTGTACTGGAACCTACCAGGAAGAAGGCAATTCTGGATTTAGTGTTGTGTAATGAACCGGATTTGATAAGGGAACTCGAGGTAAAGAAGCCATTAGGAGGCAGTGACCATAATATGATAAGTTTTCAAATACAATTTGAGAGGGAGAAGGGAAAATCGGAAGTGTCAGTATTGCAGTTGAACAAAGGGGACTATGGAGCCATGAGGGAGGAGCTGGCCAAAGTTGACTGGAAAGATACCTAGCAGGGATGACAGTGGAACAACAATGGCAGGTACTTCTGGGAAGGTGCAGGATCAGTTCATTCCAAAGAGGAAGAAAGATTCTAAGGGGAGTAAGGGACGACCATGGATGACAAGGGAAGTCAAGCATAGTATAAAAATAAAAGAGAAGAAGTATAACATAGCAAAGATGAGCGGGAAGCCAGAGGATTGGGAGACTTTTAAAGAGCAACAGAGGATAACTTAAAAGGCAATATGGGGAAAAAAGATGAGATACGAAGGCAAGCTAGCCAAGAATAGAAAGGAGGATAATAAAAGCTTCTTTACGTATGTGAAGAGGAAAACATGTTAAGACCAAAGTTGGGCCCTTGAAGACAGAAACGGGTGAATTTATTATGGGGAACAAGGAAATGGCAGACGAGTTGAACAGGTACTTTGGATCTGTCTTCACTGGGGAAGACACAACCAATCTCCCAGATGTAATAGTGGCCGGAGGACTTGGGGTAACAGAGGAACTGAAGGAGATTCACATTAGGCAGAAACTGGTATTGGATAGACTGATGGGACTGAAAGATGGTAAATCCCCAGGGCCTGATGGTCTGTACCCCAGGGTACTTGAGGTGGCTCTAGAAATCTTGGATGCATTGGTAATTATTTTCCAATGTTCTATAGATTCAGGATCAGTTCCTGAAGACTGGAGGGTAGCTAATGTTATTCCACTCTTTAAGAAAGGAGGGAGAGAGAAAACAGGGAATTATAGACCAGTTAGCCTGACATCAGTGGTGGGAAAGATGCTGGAGTCCATTATAAAGGATGAAATAGCGGCACATTTGGATAGCAGTAACAGGATCGGTCCCAGTCAGCATGGATTTACGAAGGGGAAATCATGCTTGACTAATCTTCTGGAATTTTTTGAGGACGCAACTATGAAAATGGACAAGGGAGAGCCAGTGTACCTGGACTTTCAGAAAGCCTTTGATAAGGTCCCACATAGGAGATTAGTGGGCAAAATTAGAGCACATGGTATTGGGGATAGGGTACTGACAGGGATAGAAAATTGGTTGGCAGACAGGAAACAAAGAGTAGGGATTAATGGGTCCCTTTCAGAATGGCAGGTGGTGACTAGTGGGGTACCGCAAGGCTCGGTGCTGGGACCGCAGCTATTTACAATATACATTAATGATTTAGATGAAGGGATTAAAAGTAACATTAGCAAATTTGCAGATGACACAAAGCTGGGTGGCAGTATGAAATGTGCGGAGGATGTTGAGATAATGCAGGATGACTTGGACAGGTTGGGTGAGTGGGCAGATGCAGTTTAATGTGGATAAATGTGAGGTTATCCATTTTGGTGGCAAGAACAGGAAGGCAGATTACTATTTGAATGGTGTCAAGTTAGGAAAGGGGAAGTACGACAAGATCTTGGTGTCCTTGTTCATCAGTCACTGACAGAAAGCATGCAGGTACAGCAGGCAGTGAAGAAAGCTAATGGCGTAACAAGGGGAGTTGAGTTGAGTATAGGAGCAAAGAGGTCCTTCTGCAGTTGTACAGGGCCTTGGTGAGACCACAACTGAAGTATTGTGTACAGCTTTGGTCTCCAAATTTGAGGAAGGACATTCTTGCTATTGAGGCAGTGCAGTCGAGGTTCACGCGGTTAATTCCCGGGATGGCGGGACTGTCATATGGTGAAAGATTGGAGCAACTGGACTTGTATACACTGAAATTTAGAAGGATGGGAGGGGATCTGATTGAAACATACAAGATTATTAAGGGATTGGACACGCTAGAAGCAGGAAACATGATCCCGATGTTGGGGGAGTCCAGACCCAGAGGCCACAATTTGACAATAAGGGGTAGGCCATGTAGGATGGAGTTGAGGATAAACCTTTTCACCCAGAGAGCTGTGGATCTGTGGAATGCTCTGTCTCAGAAGGCAGTGGAGGCCAATTCTCTGGATGCTTTCAAGAAAGAGCTAGATAGAGCTCTTAATGATAGCGGAGTCAAGGGATATGGGGAGAAGGCAGGAACAGGGTACTGATTGTGGATGATCAGCCATGATCACAGTGAATGGCGGTGCTGGCTCGAAGGGCTGAATAGCCTACTCCTGCACTATTGTCTGTTGATTGTTCTTGGCAAAGTTATCTACAGAAGTGGTCTGCCATTGCCTTCTTCTGGGCCAGTGTCTTTAAAAGACGGGTGACCCGAGTCATTATCAATACTCTTCAGAGATTGTCTGCCTGGCGACAGTGGTCACATACCCAGGACTTGCGATCTGCACCGGCTGCTCATCCACCACCTACTCCCTGATCAGGGGGCTAACCAGCTGCTACATCTTGTCCAAGGGTGACCTGCAGGCTAGAGGGGGGAAGGGGCACCTTACACCTCCTTTGGTAGAAACATATCTCCGCCCTCCCATGCAGAACTGCTCACAATACTCCAAGTGCGGTCTGACCAGTGCCTTGTAAAGCCTCAGCATTACTTCCTTGGTGATATGTTCTAGTCCTCTCGAGCGCAGTCTAGCCCACAGTCCTCACTCCACCTCTGCCTGCCTGCTGAATCTACCTCCTTTCCCCTTTGTTGCAGCTCTAAGCAGCAGCAGGAATTTCTGACACAAGAAAGTCTGCAGTTGCTGGAAATCCAAAATGCTGGAGGAACTCAGCAGGTCAGGTAGTATCTGTGGAAGGAAATAGACAGTTGACATTTCGGACTGAGACCATTCATCGGGACTGGAAAGGAAGGGGAAGATGCCTGAATAAGAAGGTGAGGGGAGGAGAAGGAGGATAGCTGGGAGGTGATAGGTGAAGCCAGGTGAGTGGGAAAGGTCAAGGGCAGGAGAGGAAAGAATCTGATAGGAGAGCAGAGTGGACAACAGGAGAAAGGGAAGGAGCAGGGGACACAGAAGGATGTAATAGGCACATGAGAAGAAAAGAATGGAGGAAGGAATAGTGAAGAATGGGGGGGGAGGGGTTGAAATTTGTTTTCCAGAAGGAGAAATCGATATTCATACTGTCACGTTGGAGGCTACCCAGACACAATATAAGGTGTTACTCCTCCACCCTGAGGGTGGACTCACCTTGGCATGAGGAGGCCGTGGACCGACACGTGGAAATGGGAATCAGAATTAAAATCTCTGGCCAGCAGAATGTCACGCTGGTGGCGGATGGCACAGAGGCGCTTGGCGGCTATGCCTGAGCAGTGGGAAAATGTGGAACTTTAACATGTGCAGGGAATAGCAGCGATACTTTGGAGGGGAAGCTTTTATAGAAGGATAGGAGAGGCCAACATTAAGATTGAGGATCAACTTTATGCACCAGATAAGTTTGCACGTATTTGGAATTCACTGCGTGGTGTTGGTCAGGGCATGACAGGCGACAAAATCCAACAATGTACAACAATTATACAGAATAAAGAAAAGAGATTCCGCAGGTGCTGGAAATCCAAAGTAACAGACACAAAATGCTGGAGGAACTCAGCAGGTCAGGCCGTATCTACGGAAAGGAATAAACAGTCAATGTTTCTGGCCAAGACCCTCCATTAAAGAATAAGGAAGTAGACAAAGGTAAGCCAGAGGTTAAAGTTTGGATATGGAATATAATGTGCATAAATATATAAATACCCAGTATGGATTTACAAGGTAGACAGCGTATCAAAATGTGGTTTATAGTGTTTACAGTTCAGTGCAGTGACAGGGTAATAGTTAGAGGGGGTTGGGGGTCGGGGGGGGAGTAACTAGGATGGTTGAGCAGATGAACTGCCTGAGGGGAAAAAATCTTTTGAGATGGCATGAGGTCTCTTGTTTTCAGAAACCCAAGGTGCTTTCCCGAAGGGAGCTTTTGGAAAAGTGAGCTTGCAAGGTGGGTACAGTCTTCAATGATTTTCCTGCCCACTTCTTTATTCTGAACGCATACATCGGCTTCCCCTTCTGGGGAAATAGTCCTTCCCCCTTCCCTCTGCTTCTGTTTCCCACTCTGGCCTCTCACCTCTTCTCACCTGCCGATCACCTTCCCCTGGGCACTCCTCCTCCTTCCCTTTCTCCCACGGTCCACTCTCCTCTCCTATCAGATTCCTTCCTCTCCCACCCTTCACCTTTCCCACCCACCTGGCTTTACCTATCACCTTCCAGCTATCCTCCTTCCCCTCCCTCCCCACACCTTTTTATTCCTTTCCAGTCCTGAAGAAGGGTCTCGGCCCAAAATGGCGACTGTTTGTTCATTTCCATAAGAGGAGCAGAATTAGGCCATTTGGCCCATCGGAGCTGCTTTGCCATTTGATCACGACTGATCCCTTCCCATCTCAGCCTCAATCTCCTGCCTTCTCCCCATAACCCCTCATGCCGACTAATCAAGGATCTATCTGCCTTAAATATACCCGATGACTTGGCCTCCACTCCCATCTGTGGCGATGAATTCCACAGATTCACCACCCTCTGGCGAAAGAAACTTCTCGTCATCTCCGTTCTAAATGGGTGCTGCCTGGCCTGCTGAGTTCCTCCAGCACTTTGTGTGTGCAGCTGAATTTGACAGCAGGAATATTCATTAATTATTGTTGCCCAACGTGGCACTCTTCAGTCTTTCAGTCACCTGTACTCCCGCGACCACCAGATCTTAGGCAGCTGTTCCTTCTTTCGCGGCCTCTCTTCCTCCATGTCTTTCTGCCGGCCACAAGCTGCAAGGTTAATCATGCAGAGTGTATCATAAAGAAGATCCTCCTTCACCTCTTGATCAAGCTTGGAGTCGGTCATAGAGCTCAGTGAATGCTTAACCTGCAACGTTAATAATTAAAAATTAATAGTGTTGGCCAAAAAGAACAACAGTCCACAAATCAGTGAATTCAAATGAATCAAGGGCAGTGGAAGTAGGCAAACAAACTGTCTTTGTTCTTGCCACATGCTGAAAGGAGGTGGAGGTGGCCATTTTGTGAGACTGTCCTTGCACACCCTCCATTTTGTGAACTCTTCGATTCTAGCTCTGGGATTATCTAATCAGAGCAATTGAATGTGGACGCAAGGAGTTTCAGCTAACAACCGGCTAACCCGGGACCATTCTCAGACAAGCAGCTATTTATAATGTAAAGTGGCAGACTTGGAGAAGAAATCTACAACCTCATTAGGCTCAGTGCCTGGGTCAGCTACCTTAACTGGTTTGAACCAGGCCGAGTTGAAAAAAACAAAGGCACGGGTCTGGGGGCAAAGACCATTGAACAATGCTGGCTGGAGCCCTGGACCAGAGCCATTAAGAAGGTGACCCAGGTAGGGTGCCACTTCTCAGCCCAGTTTTGCATCCTATCAATGTCCCGCTGTAACCTCTGACAGCCCTCCACACTATCCACAACACTTCCAACCTTTGTGTCATCAGCAGATTTACTAACCCATCCCTCCACTTCCTCATCCAGGTCAATTGGTGGCCACCGGGAGGTCCTGTTTTTCTCTGGTGGACGGACTGTAGGTGCTCGTTGAAGCGGTCTCCCGAACTGGGCCGGGTCTCTCCGATATACAGGAAGCCACACCAGGAGCACCAGATACAACAGATGACCCCAACAGACTCACAGGTGAAATGTCACCTCACCTGGAAGGACCGTTTGGGCCCCGAATGGTAGTGAGGGAGGAGATCCAAGTGCAGGTGTGGCACTTCTCCTGGTGGCCACCAATTTTAATTCTATTTCCTATTCCCATTCCAACATGTCAGTCCATGGCCACCTCTACTGCCACGATGAGGCCACACTCAGGTTGGAGGAACAACTCCTTATTCCGTCTGGGTAGCCTCCAACCTGATGACACAATTTCTCCTGCTTCCAGTAATGACCCCCCCCACTTCACTATTCCCCATTCCCATTTTGCTCCCTCACCTTATCTCCTTACCTGCCCATCACCTCCCTCTGGTGCTCTTCCCCCTTCCCTTTCTTCCATGGCCTTCTGTCCTCTCTTATCAGATTCCCCCTTCCCCAGCCCTTTATCTCTTTCACCAATTTCTCGGCTCTTCACCTCACCACTCCCCATCTCCTGGTTTCACCTATCACCAACAACCTTGTATGTCTTTGTGTCTGTGTGTGTGTGTCTTTGTGTGTATCTGTGTGTGTGTCTGTGTGTTGCTTTGGATTGCCAGCCTCTGCAGATTTTCTCTTGTTTTTAATCACCCTCTGGTGTCTTCCTCTCTGGAACCATTTTAATGTGGATTTAACTATGGACAAATGCCAGGTCTTTGTCTATGGGAACTATCATAAACGACCATGGTCCTCCACCCATCTACAGATGCACATCTTCCATTGTGTCATAGCCTAAGAGCACTAAAAGACAGAAGTAGGCCAATTGGCCCATCTAGTCCATGCCAAAATATTATTCTGCCAATTCCTATCAATCTGCACCTATACCATAGACTTCAATACCCCTCCCATCCACATACTTATCTAAACTTTTCTTAAATGTCGCATCCGCCACTTCCGCTGGCACACTCTCACCACTCTCTGAGTGAAGAAGATCCCTTTCATGTTCCCCTTAAACATTTCACCTTTCTCAATTAACCCATGACCTCTAGTTCTAGTCTCACCCATCCTCAGCGGCAAAAGCATGCTTCCATTTACTCTATGTTCCTCATGGTTTCGTACACCTTTATCAAATCTTCCCTGATTCCCCTGTGCTCTAGAGAATAACTTTCCCTGTAACTCAGGCCCTCGAGACCCAGCAACATCCTTGTGAATATTCTCTGCTATCTTTCAAATCATTGATATCTTTCCTGTAGTTAGGTGACTAGAATACTCCAAAGTAGACCTCACCAATATCTTCAAGAGCTTCAATCTAACAACTCAGCTTCTGTACTCAACAATTTGATTAATGAAGACCAATGTGCCAAAATCTCTCTTTATGAACTCATCTATCTGTTTCGACAGGGAGCACATTTTGGGATAACGGTCAGAAGTTGGTTTAACTTTTTTTTACCTTAAGGCTGTCATTGTCAAACAGCTTTTGCACTGTGTTCTGCTCTTCTACTCAAAGTCAAGTTCAAAGTAAATTTATTATCAAAGTACATATGACCATAGGCATATGTTGATTCACTGAGATTCACTTACCTGAGGACATTCACAGTATTTAATAGGAATCAAACAAAACATCCAGAATAAATAAATAAACAAACAATAAATATCAAGAATATGAGATAAAGAGTCCTTCAAAGTGAGTCCATAGGCTGTGGTAGCAGTTCAATGCTGAGATGAGTGAAGTTAAGCGAAGATATCCCCTTTGGTTCAAGACCCTGTACCTTCTTCCTGATGGTTGAGTGGGGTAATAACTGTTCCTGAACAGTTCTATTGAACTGCTGCTGCTAAGTTAACAAATTTCATGACACGTACCGGTGATAATAAACCTGATTCTAATTCTGATCATATATGCCAATTTGCAACTGTGCCACAAGTTCATCGACCTTATTCTGTACACTGCACAAATCCAAATATAACACCTTTTCGATAACAATAATAATGGAAAAGTGGAAAAAAACAATAATAATGGGAAAAACACAGTAAATATAAATACATTAGATAGCTTATATGCATAGATTGATTGTATGTCCATAAAGTGACGCTGGGCACAGGAGTTTCTGTACATAAGGTGACTCTGACAGGAAATGATAAGGTAGTGGTGGTTGCGGGTGTGTGGAGAGGTGGGTTAGTGGGTGGGGTGTTGATCAGCCTCAGTACCTGGGGACTTACTGACTGCCCATTACAGCGCTGGTGTTTAGGACAACAGTGAAGGTCCTCCATCTCTGGTGGTGTTCAGAGATTCCTTGATCATGCCCGTAGCTTCCTCTCCATTTTCACTGCTGTCGGACATCTAAGTCCCAGGTGGAGACTCAGGAACACCGCCACACTCAGATGTAGGAGGATTCTTCATTGCTGTTTGCGTAACAGTTTTGTTTTAGTGGTCAGTGCTGTTAGTGCTGAGTTGAGCCCTCGAACCTGGAGGACTGGTACACCGCTCTCAGTCTGGCCTCTACCCTTTGACCTGTTTGTCATGGGTGACCCTACCAAGAGCCAAAGCCTAAAGCCCTGGCTCCAGCGTGCAGACCTCTCCGGGTCATTGATGGACGCAAGCCTCCAAACCCTACAACACGGTTGTGGTCCTCTTGGAGGACTGTTTGGGGAAAGTAACAGTTTTTGAGTCTGGTGGTCCTGGTGTGAATGCTACAGAGCCTCCTCCCTGATGGGAGTGGGGACAAACAGTGAGCAGGGTTGGTGGGATCCTTCACGATATTACTGGCCATCCCATCATGATGTTACATTTGCATGTTTTATGCAGTCACCTAAATTATCTGCTTAATCTTTATGTATCCCAGAGGCGTGCATACCTTCATCAGCCAGGGTTTCAAGGTGTGGTCCAGCAGGATGTCAAAGCCGAGGAGCTGAAAGCAAGCACTCCCAGACACGTGATTTCGGAAGCAGGTGAAGTAGGTGTTCCTCAGGGCCGGATACACAGACAGAATGGTTTTGATGATCACGTCTTCAATACTGCTCCACAGCACCTCCAGGTCATAGTCATTGCTCCCCATGTACTGGTTAAAAAAAGACAGCTTTCTGCAAGAAACAACATTTTACAGAGCCGTCAGTTCTAATCTATCGCAGGCCACCGTTCATCCATCGGATGGCATTGCCAAGTGACTTCGCCGATCAAGTACTCTGCCCCACCATTTGTGTTATTGTGTCAATAGCACTGCAAGCCACAAGATAGACTGTGTATCCATTGAAGGAAATATCAGCTCTCTTGATTAATTTCCCCCCTTTTTGACAGGATTTATTGGAATGATTTCTTGCTGATTCATAGTTGCCACGAAGAGGTTGACTGCACCCTGAACCCACAATATTCCATCTTGTCAAGTTGCCTGGTGGTTTACATTCACAGTCAGAAAGCACTACAGTAAACAAACAGGCCCTTTGGCCCATCTAGTCCATGCTGAATCATTAATCTGTCTGGTCCCATTGACCGGCACCCAGTCTGTAGCCCTACCATCCATGTACAAATTTATCTTAAATGTTGAAATCGCACCTCCATCTATCTCTTCTGCTGGCAGCTTGCTCCATACTCTCACTACCCTCCGAGTGAAGAAATTTCCCTTCATGTTCCCCTTAAACTTCTCACCTTTCACCCTTAACCCACGAGCTCTAGTTCTAGTCTCACCCTCCCAAGCTCCGTGTAACAAGCCTGACGTAACGAATCAGTGTTTCTAGAGTCATTGTCATAGAAAGGTACAGCACAGGAACAGGCCTCTTGGCCCATCTAGTCCATGCCAAAACCTGCTAAACTGCCGACACCCACTGACCTGCACCAGGATCATAGTCCTCCATCCTATCCAAACTTCGCTGAAACGTTGAAACCCAGCACACATGCAGCACTTGTGTTGGCAGCTCATTCCACACTGGTCACCACCATCTGAGTGAAGACGTTTCTCCTCATCTTTCCCTTAAACTTTTCATCTTTCACCCTAACCCGTGATCCCTGGTTGTGGTCACACTCAACCTCAGTGGAAAAAGCCTGCTTGCATTTAACCTATCTATACCCCTCATAATCTTGAATATTTCTGTCAAATCTCCTCTCAACCTTCTACATTCTAAGGAAGAAAGTCCTAACCTATTCAATCTTTCCTTATAACTCAGGTCCTCCAGACCCAGCTACATTTTTGTAAATTTTTCCTCTACTCTTTCAACCTTATTTACTATACATCTTTCCTGTAGGTAGGTGACCAAAACTGCATACGATACTCCAAATTAGGCCTCACCAATGTCTTATACAACTTCAACATAACATCCCATCTCTTGTACTCAATACATTGATTTATGAAAGCCGATGTGACAACAGCTTTCTTTCTACCTGTGACACTACTTCCAACGAATTTTGGACCTCTATTCCCAGATCCCTTTGTTCTACCGCACTCCTCAGTGCCCTACCATTCACTGTGTAAGACCTTCCCCGGCTGGTCCTACCTAAATGTAACACCTCGCACTTGTCTGCATTGACTTCCAGCTGCCATTTTTCAACCCATTTTTCCAGCTGATCCAGATCCCTCTGCAAGCCATGACCGCCTTCCTCACTGTCCACTATATCCTCAAACGTGGTGTCATCTGCAAATTTACTGATCCAGTTAACTACATTATCATCCAGAACACTGATAGAGATGACAAACAACAATGGGCCCAGCACTGGTCCCTGCAGCACACCACTGGTCACAGGCCTCCAGTTAGAGAGGCAAACCTCTACTACTACTCTCTGGCTTCTCCCACAAAGCTAATGTCTAATCCAATTTACAACCTATGCTGAATGCCGAGCGACTGAACCCTCTTGACCAACCTCACATACGGGACCTTGTCAAATGCCTTGCTAAAGTCCATGTAGACAACATCCACTGCTTTGCCTTCATCCGCTTTCCTGGTAACTTGCTCAAAAAACTCTCCAGGATTGGTCAGACATGATTTACCATGCACAAAGCCATGCTGACAACCTGAATCAGTCCCATGTCTATCCAAATACTCATATATCCAGTCCCTTAGAATACTTTCCAATAACTATCCCACTACTGATGTCAGACTGAGCAGTCTGTAATTTCCTGGTTTATGTTTAGAACCCTTCTTGTCACTAAGAATTATTTAAATATCTCTGCTAGGGCCCCTGCAGTTTCTGCACTAGCCTCCCCCAGGGTCTGAGGGAACACCTTGTCAGGCCCTGGGGATTTACCCATCCTGATTTTCCTCAGGACAGCAAGCACCTCCTTCTCTGTAATTTGCACAGGGTCCATGAACTTACGGCCCATTGCAAGCAATGGTAAGGCCACAGCAGTGTTGTAGGCCTCAAATATGAAGAGGAAATGGGAGATTTCCCTCACTAAAGAGCATTTTAACAACAACTCAATAGTTGCCATGTTTTACAGACCTTTATTCCAGATTTATCCCATCACTTATGTAAATTTGTCTGCCTTCATGGGATTTAGCTCACATTTCTTTGTTCTAGATCCATGGTTCTTGCTGGACACGAAATACCAGATTGGGACGATCCCAACCAGCGGGACATCCTGAGAGATAATCCAGTCCAGGTACATTCCCCGTGGCAAGGGACATATAATTGACTCCTGCTCATTATTGTCATTATTTATTGATCATTAATAATGACTCCTGTCTGCAGATTTGAATGAGAGAGTGTTTAGCATTGTCTTTCCACTCACTTTTATCTGTTTTTTCAGTCACGGTCCAGTCAGTTGATTCCTCATTTCTGTTCATTTCCTTTTCCCCGTGTTTTACCTGGCTCCTTGACTAAGGCACCTGATTCTCATCTGAACTGGAAACATAATAACTCCGGCTTACATCTACTTGGGACTGGACCGTCACCTCAGCCAGTGCGGCAAAGCACGTTTCGGGCCGCTGAGAATAGTGGACTCTAAGTTGCCTCGGTGCCTGGGGTTGCTTTGGGAATTCTGTCGTCTCGTGTCCAGCTGAGTATTGCCGGCCGTTTGCCGCTATTTCGAGTCAAGATACGAACAAACTGTCGTTGTTTGGTTTTGTAGTTTCGTGTCCTGCTGAGTATTGCTGGCCGTTTACTGCTACTCCGAATCAAGATACAAATTGTCTGTCGTTGTTTGGTTTTGTTGTTCTGTGTCCAAGTTCCGGCTCCGTATCCGAGTCCGAGTCCAAGTCCAGGCTCCGTGTCCCAGTCCCAGTCCGTGTCCGAGTCTGGGCTCCGTATCCGAGTCCAGGCTCCATGTCTGAGTCCGAGTCCAGGCTCCATGTCTGAGTCCGAGTCCAGGCTTCGTGTCCAAGCTGCATAACCAAGCTCTGGGTCCGGGCTACTCCAGTTTGTTGGCCATGTAAGCATCTAATCCTCACTTTCCGGCCTTCCTCGCAACTATTAATAAACACACTTCTGTTAATGCTACCTCCGTGTCGGTGTTCTGCACTTGGGTCCGCTTCCAGTCGTCTATTGCAACAATTTCAGCTTCACTCCGTTCCTTAAGGTTGTTATAGCCATGGGGTGGTAGTGGGGACGAGCTCCCGCTGCCTATTAAATGCTCCCAATGGCGTGTGCCTCAATATTGCCTCTGACAACCAAGTCACAGCTCCTGGCCTTCACGTGTGGCTTAGCTACTAAGTCCAGATATGGAGAGCAAGCAGTTGCCCATGTAGCAAGCTCCCCATCTCCATGCAGTTGATGAACCCAAAGGAACGGCAGAGAGCAACACAGCCTGGCACCAGCAGCATCGCAGGAGTTGCCAGTCAGTGTTGAGCTCAACGTGGGACTGCCGCAGATGTTTTCCCTCAGGGTTTACTCCTGAAGCCTTCCCTATGAGTGGGTGTAGTCGCAGGGCAATGGGAGGTTTGAGATCAGAGCTTTCCTTCTCCTAGATGAGGGGCCAGCCATGGTTGATGAGTCCCATCTGCCTGAAGCGACTGGATTTAAGATGCCATTAACCCATCTTTGCCCCTTCTCCTGTCAGTAGAAATGATTCCGCCCAGCTTAGTGGCTAAGCCACATGTGAAGGCCAGGAGCTAGACTTGGTTGTCAGAAGTTATTGGAGGGCATGGTACAGGATTCTAGGACAAGAGGGCATGACTTCAGGATTGAAGGACATCCATTTAGAACTGAGATGCAGAGAAATTACTTTAGTCAGAGGGTGGTAAATCTGTGGAATTTGTTGCCATGAGCGGCTGTGGGGGCCAAGTCATTGAGTTCATTTAAGGCAGAGATAGATAGGTTCTTGATTAGCCAGAGTATGGGGTGAAAGCAGGGGAGTGGGGATGACTGAAAGAATTGGATCAGCCCATGATTAAATGGCAGAGCAGACTCAATGGGCCAAATGGCCCACTTCTGCCCCTATATCTGATGGTCTTATAGCATGCCATTGGGAGCATTCCGCCAGTTATGACAACCTGAAGTAGTGGCAACAGAGTTAAGGGCTTCACTAAGCTGCTGCTGTGTGCTCCCCTTCCTTCTACAATGTGCCTGCTCGCTAAGGTTGTTGCGTGAGTGAAGCCAGCGGAGAAAATTACTGGTAGATACAAAGCAGCTTCTTTATTCGACAAAACAAGGTAGAGAAGGCATTTTATGGAGACACTTCTGGTCGAAAGGTCTGGCCGGCCTGACGTGGGGCTCGATATTTTAAGTGCCAAATGGCAAAGGGCAACTCCATACTTACAAAGCATGGACAATGCTTTCTTTGAAACTACATTCGACCTTCACGCCTCCTGATTCACAGCCACACCACACACACCCAAATTAATTTTAATCACCATTGTCAACTGGGATTCATGGCTTTTAGGAACCCATTGTTCAGAGCTGGCCACACGTTCAGACTTGGTCACATGTTGGCATGTGGCCAAGTGGTTAAAGCGTCCCTCTAGTGATCTGAAGGTCGCTAGTTCGAGCCTTGGCCAAGGCAGCGTGTTGTGTCCTTGAGCAAGGTACTTAACCACACATGGCACTGGTGTTAACGCAGAGCAAAGCTGTATGTGTCCTAATGCCCTTCCCTCGGACAACATCGGTGGCGTGGAGAGGGGAGACATGCAGCATGGGCAACTGCTGGTCTTCCATACAACCTTGCCCAGGCCTGCGCCCTGGAAAGCTTCCAAGGTGTAAACTTCCAAGGGGAACCTTCCATGGTCTCACAAGACAAACAGATGCCTACATATAAAGTTCAGATCTGCACTCCAAATAAAATCCACAACACATATTCAGATATGAAGACTGGTAGCCAAATTCAATTGCTAAATGTCTATGTCCTAACCCCAAAAATCACTCCAACACTGACCTTCTATAATGTGCCTGCTTGTGGTGAAGGGTGCACCCTGCTGCATATGGTCTCACCTTTTACTGCCTTTCTTTTCATCCGGGACAAAGTTCTTCATACGCTTGTTGATGGCGTAATTGGTGAGGTGCATGCAGACGTCATCCTGTGAGAGGCAGAAGATAAAGATGTTGGTTTCTCAGTCAGGGACATTGCCCTCAGTTATCACGTCACACTAACGCCATCCCAGCCAGAAGCTGCTCAAATGCTATTTTCCCCATTCCTCTCGGCTTCACTTTTCCTGTGGTGAAGAAGAGCAGTCGGCAGGTGACAAGAAGGTGAAACTGAAGGAAGCCTTGCATCTTAAAGCAGTTTTTGCAGCCCCAAAACATCGCCAAGTCAAAGGATCGCTCATCTGAAGCGCAGTGCATAAGGATGGGTGCTGTCAGTCAGAGCAAGGATGCGAGGCTGAGGCTTTATAACTCAGACCGAACTTTGGAGTATTGAGAGCAGTTCTGAGCCCCTTATCTAAGAATTGGTGAGCTGGCATTGGAGAGGGTCTGGGGGAGGTTCGTGAGAATGAAAGGGTTGTCATTTGAGAAGCATTGCTCCCTCTGGGCCTGTATTCGCTTAAGTTTAAAAGGATGATGGGGGATCTCAACGAAAACCATCAAATATTGAAAATCAACGTGGAGAGGATGTTTCCTGTAGTGGGAGGGGGGAACTGGGAACTGGGAACTGGGAACTGGGAAGTCAATTGGTGAAAGAGATAAAGGGCTGGAGAAGGGGGAATCTGATAGGAGAGGAGAAAGGGAAGGGGAGGGAGCACGAGTAGGAGGTGATTGGCAGGTAAGGAGATGAGGTGAAAGAGGGAAACAGGAATGGGAATGATAAAGTTGGGGGCAATTACCAGAGGTTAGAGAAGTCGACATTCACGCCATCAGGTTGGAGGCTACCCAGACGGAATACAAGGTGCTGCTTCTCCAACCTGAGTGTGGCCTCATCGTGGCAGTCGAGGACTATCACAGCTGTCTCTAAGAGCAGAGGGCAAAGCCTCAGAATAGAAGAACTTCCCTTTAGGGCAGAGGTGAGGAATTTCTTTAGCCAGAGGGTGGTGAATCTGTGGAATTTGTTGCCACGGACCGCTGTGGAGGACAAGCCATTGAGTGTATTTAAAGCAGAGGTTGATAGGTTCTTGTTTAGTCAGGGCATCAAAGGTTAACAGGAGAAGGCAAGGAGAAAACAGTCGAGAGGGATAATAAATCAGCCATCCTGAGCACAATCCTCCCCACTTTCGAGACGTCTTCAAAAGGCAACATCCATCTTGAGGGACCCTCGCCACCCAGGTAAAGCCTCTTTTCATTTCTACCGTCAGGGAGGAGGTACAGGAGCCTGAGACACACACTCAACAATTCAGGAACAGATTGCTCCCCTCCGCCATTAGATTTCAGAATGAACAACGAACCCATGTACAGTACCTCAATAACATTTGTCTCTTGGTCTTGTTTTGCACAACTTATTTAATTTTTAAAATTTATTTCTTTTTGTAATTTATAACTTTCATTACCTCGTACTGCAATGTACTGCTGCCGCATAACCTCAAATTTCATGGCAAATGACAATGATAGTAAACTTGATTCTGATTCCAATTCTGGTCATGAAATATGGGCTGAGTTTTTCTTTTCGGAGTAGTCCACGCCATAAGATTGTAACTTGTAGGGGCAGGATTGGGCCATTTGACCCATCGAGTCTTGTCTGACATTTCATCATGGCTGATCTATTTTCGTCTCAGCCCCAATCTCTGTATCCATTTATGCCCTGACTAATCAAGAACCTAACAAGCTCTGCCTTAAGTATACCCGACCACTTGGCCTTCACAGCATGTAGTAACGAATTCTACAAATTAAAGAAATTCCTCCTCATCTCTGTTCTAAATCGACATCCCTCTACTCTGAGGCTGTGTCCTCTGGTCTTGGCCTCCCCCACTATAGGAAACATCCTCTCCACATCCACTCTGTCAATGTTTTTCAACATTCGATAGGTTTTGTTGAGATTTCACCTCATTCTTTTAAAATCCAGTCAGTTAAGGCCCAGAGCCATCAATTGCTCCTCATATAATAGGCCTTTCAATCCCAGAATCATTTTTGTCAACCTCCTTTCAACCCTCTCCAGTGTCACCATATCCTTTCTGGGGCCCGGAACAGCTCACAATACCCCAAGGGAGGGAGGCCTCGCCAATGCCTTCTAAAGCCTCAAGGAGGAGAAACCCTGCAGATGCTGGAAATCTGAGCAACACACACAAAATACTGGAGGAATTCAGCAGGCCAGGCAGCATCTATGGGAAAGAGCAAAAGGTTGATGTTTCAGACCAAGACCCTTCATCAGGACAGATGAGAAGTTAGAGCAAGAAGGTGGGGGGGAGGGGAGGAAGGAGTACAAGGTGGTAGGTGATGGGTGAAACTAGGAGCGGGGAGGGGGGTGAAGTAAAGAACTGGGAAGTCAATTGGTGAAAGAGATAAAGGGCTGGAGAAGGGGGAATCTGATAGGAGAGGACAGAAGACTTTGGAAGAAAGGGAAGGGGAGGGAGCACCAGTTGGAGGTGATTGGCAGGTAAGGAGATGAGGTGAAAGAGGGAAACAGGAATGGGAATGGTAAAGTTGGGGGCAATTACCAGAGGTTAGAGAAATCAACATTCATGCCATCAGGTTGGAGGCTACCCAAACGGAATACAAGATGCTGCTCCTCCAACCTGAGTGTGGCCTCATCGTGGCAGTCGAGGACTAACATGTCAGAATGGGAATGGGAAGCAGACTTGAAATGGGTTTTTCTGGCAGACGGAGTGTAGGTGCTCTGCAAGGCGGTCTCCCAATCTGCGTCGGGTCTCACTGACATACAGGAGGTCACACCAAGAGCATCAGATACAGTAGATGAACCCCAACAGACTCACAGGTGAAGTGTTGCCTCCTGAATGGCAGTGAGGGACGAGGTGTAGTGTCAGGTGCAATGCTTGTTCCACCCACTTGCCCTACACCTCCTCTCTCACTTCCATTCAGGGCCCCAAATACTCCATAGATGCTCCTGGGCCTGCTGAGTTCTTCCAGCATTCTGTAAGTGTTCCATATAAAACATTATATCCTTGTTTTTATGTTCTATTCCTCTCAAAATGAATGCTAAGACCTTCCTTATCACTGACTTAACCAACAAATTAACCTTTATAGAATCCTGCTTGAAGACTCCCAAGTCCCTTTGCACCTCCGATTTTTGAGTTTTCTCTCCAGTCATACAATTGTCTATGCTTTTAAGTTTTCTACCGAAGTGCATGACCATACACTTCCCAACACTGTTTTCCGTCTGCCACCTCTTTGCATATTCTCCTATACTGTCTAAATCCTTCTGCACCTCTCTGCTTCCTCGATACTACCTGCCCCCCCACCCCCACCGATCTTCCGATCATTCGTTAACTTAGCCTTGAAGCCATCAATTCCATCATCGAAATCCTTGATATATAATGTAAAAAGAAGTGGTTCCAACATAACATCCCAACTTCTGTACTCAGTACCTTGACTTATGAAAGCCAGTGTGCCAAAAGCTCTCTTTAAGACCCTACCTACCTGTGATTTCTTTTTCAAGAAGTTACGGATCCCTCTGTTTGAACGCATTTCTCAGTCCTAACGTTCACGGCATTAAATTCTCTGTACTACCATAAAACCATAAGTCACAGGAGCAGAATTAGGCCATTTGGCTCAGCGTCAGCTCCGCCATTCAATCATGGCTGATCCTTTTCCTCCCCTCCTCAACCCCACCACCCAGCCTTCTCCCCGTAACCTTTGGTGCCACGGCCATTGAAGAACTAATCAATTTCTGCCTTAAATACACCCAACGACATGTCCTCTACAGCTGCCTGTGGTAACAAATTCCACAAATTCACCACCCTTTGACTGAAGAACTTTCTCCGCATCTCTGTTTTAAGCGGATGCCCTTCTACCTTGAGGTTCTGCCCTCTTGTCCTAGACTCCCCCACCATGGGAAACATTCTTTCCACATCTACTCTGCCTAGGACTTTCAATATTCGAAAGGTTTCAATCAGATCCCCTCTCATCCTTCTGAATTCCAGTGAGTACAGACCCAGATACATCAGATGTTCCTCATATGATAACCCTTTCATTCCCAGACTCATCCTTGTGTACCTCCTCTCAACCCCCTCCAATGCCAGCACATCTTTTCTTAGATAAGGAGCCCAAAACAGTTCACAGTGGTTAAGGTGAGGCCTCAGCAGTGCCTTATAAAGCCTCAGCATCATGTCCCTGCTCTTGTATTCTAGACCTCTTGAAATGAATGCTAACATTGCATTTGCCTTCCTCACCACTGACTCAACCTGCAAGTCACCCTTCAGGGTGTTCTGTACAAGGACTCCCAAGTCCCTTTGCATCACAAATTTTTGAATTTTTCTTCCCATTTAGAAAATAATCTGAACATTTATCTCTTACTACCAAAATGCACAACTATGCATTTTCCAACATTGTATTTCATTTGCCACTTTCTTGCCCATTCTCCTAATCTATCTGTCCTTCTGCATCCTACCTGCTTCTTCCACACTACCTGCCCCTCCACCAATCTCCTTATCATCTGCAAACTTGCTACCTATTTCACCATCTAAGTCATTTATATACAGCATAAAAAGAAGTGGTCCAACACCGACCCCTGTGGAACACCACTACTCACAGCCATCCAGAAAGGGATCCTTTTATTCCCACTCGCTGCCTCCGACTAATTAGCCAATGCTCTAACCATGTTAATAACTTCCCAGTAATACCATGGGCTCTTAACTTGGTAAGCAGCCTCATGTGTGGCACCTTCTGAAAGCCCAAATATACAACGTCCACTGCGTCCCCTTTATCTATCCTACTTGTAATCTCCTCAAAGAATTCCAACAGGTTCGTCAGACAGTATTTTCCCTTAAGAAAACCGTGTTGACTTTGTCCTATCTTGTCCTGTGTCACCAAGTACTCTATAGCCTCATCCTTAACAATCAACTCCCACATCTTCCCAACCACTGAGGTCAGGCTAACTGGTCTATAATTTCCTTTCTGCTGCCTCCCTCCTTTCTTAAAGAGTGAAGTGACATTTGGAATTTTCATGCCAGAGTCCAATGATTTTTGAAAGATCATTACAAATGCCTCAACACTCTCTACCACTACCTCTTTCAAAACCCCAGTTTGCAGTTCATCTGGTCCAGGTGAAAAAAGTACCTTTCGGTCTTTCAGCTTTTTGAGCACCTTCAACCTTGTAATAGAAACTGCACTCACTTCTCTTCCCTCACTCTTCAAACCTGGCACACTGCTAGTGTCTTCCACAGTGAGGACTGGTGCAAAATACTCATTTAGTTCATTTGCCACCTCTTGTCCCCCGTTATTATTTCTCTGGCCTCAGTTTCTAGCGGTCCTATATCCACTCTCATTTCTCCTTTATTTTTTATATACTTGAAAATGCTTTTTCTATCAACTTTGATAATTATTTGCTAGCTTGCTTTCATATTTCATCTTTTCCCTCCTAATGATTCTTTTAGTTGCTCTTTCTAGGGTTTTAAAAGCTTCCCAACCTTCTATCTTCCCACTAATTTTTGCTCTGTTGTATACCCTCTCTTTTGCTTTTACATTAGTTTTGACTTCCCTTGTCAGCTACGGTTGTAGCATTTTGCCGTTCGAGTATTTCTTTGTTTTTGGAATACATTCATCCTGCACCTTCCCCATATTTTCCCAGAAACTTGTGCCATTGCTGCTCTGCTGTCTTCCCTGCCAGCATCTCCTCCCAACTTACTTTGGCCAACTCCTCTCTCATACCTTTACTTTACTTTCCTTTTCTCCACTGAAATATCGCTACATCAGACTCTACTTTCTCCCTATCTGAATCATATTGTGTTCACTGACTCCTAAGTGTTCCTTTACCTTAAGCTTCCTAATCGCCTCCAGTTCATTACAAAACACCCAATCCAGTGTAGGTGATCCCCTAGCAGGCTCAATGACAAACTGCTCTAAAAAGCCATCTCTTAGGCATTCAACAAACTCACTCTCTTGAAATCCATTACCAACCTAATTTTCCCAATCGAGCTGCATGATAAAATCTCCCATGACTACCATAACGTTACCCTTTTGAAACACCTTTTCCCATTTCCTGTTGTAATCTGTGCTCCATGTCTCAGCTACTGTTGGGAGGCCTGTATACAACTGCCATTACCCTTGCAGTTTCTTATCTGAACTCACAAGGATTCAACATCCTCTGATTCTATGCCACACCCTTCTGCTGATTTGATGCTATTCTTTACCAGCAGAGCTACACCACCCCCTCTGCCTACCTTCCTGTCCCTCCGATACAATGCGTAACCTCATGTGAATATGATTTTGATATCAAGATTTAAGAGAAGTTTGGATGGGAGGGGTATGGAGAGCTATGGTCCGGGTGCAGGATGATGGGATTTGGCAGATTAAATGGTTTGGCACCAACTAGACGGGCCAAAAAGCCTGTTTCTGTGTTGTACTTTTCTATGATTCTATTCCTTTTTCTTGAAATCAAGGCAGATTAACTCCGGGCAAGATGCAGGGCCAATAACCCTGGCTAGATATATCCTTGAGTGTTATATCACACAACTTCCCATTTTCAATCTGTCTTACGATGGAATCATCAATTTTCCTCAATATTTAGGAGGATTACCAGGATGCTGCCTGGATTGGATTATGAGGATAGAAACACAGAAAACCTACAGCACAACACAGGCCTTCGGCCCACAAAGCTGTGCCAAACATGTCCTTACCTTAGAATTACCTAGGCTTATCCATAGCCCTCTATTTTTCCAAGCTCCATGTATCCATCCAGGAGTCTCTTAAAACAGTGGTCCCCAACCACTGGGCCGCGGAAAGGTACCAGGCCGCAAAGCATGTGCTACTGGGCCGCGAGGAAACGATATGATTTGGCGATATGAAATGATATGAGTCAGCTGCACCTTTCCTCATTCCCTGTCACACACTATCGAACTTGAACCCCCCCCGCCCCCCCCCACCGTTGGCCGGTCTGCAAGAATATTGTCAATCTTAAACCGGTCCTCAGTGCAAAAAAGGTGGGGACCCATCATTTCCGCCTCCACCACCACCGCTGGCAGCCCATTCCACTCACTCACCACTCTCTGAGTAAATAAATTACCTCTGACATCTCCTCTGTACCTACTTCCAAGCACATTAAAGCTATGTCCTCTCGTGTTAGCCATTTCAGCCCTGGAAAAAAGGCTCTGACTATCCACACAATCAATGCCACTCATCATCTTAAACACCTCTATATGGTCACCTCTCATCCTCTGTCGCTCCAAGAAGAAAAGGCCGAGTTCACCTATTCTCATAAGGCATGCTCCCCAACATCCCTGTAGATCTCCTCTGCACCCTTTCTATGGTTTCGACGTCCTTTCTGTAGTGAGGCGACCAGAAATGAGCACAGTACGCCAAGTGGGGTCTGACCAGGGTCCAATATAGCTGTAACATTACCTCTCGGCTCTTAAACTCAATCCCACGATTGGTGAAGGCCAATGTGCCTTCTTAACCACAGAGTTGAGATAGGTTGAGAAAGCTATGGCTTTTCTCCCTGGAGTGAAGGAGGATGAGAGGTGACTCGATAGAGGTGTAGAAATTGATCAGAGGCATAGATGGAGTGGATAGCCAGGGAAATGCTAAAGCACGAGGGGATCGGAGGAAAGTATGGGGGAGGGGGAGGTTAGAGGTAATCTTTTTACACAGAGAGTGATGGGTGTGTGGAATGCACTGCCAGTGGCACTGGTAGAGGCAGATACATGAGAGGCATTTAAGAAACTCTTAGATTGCCACATGGATAGAAACATAGGAAACCTACAGCACAACACAGGCTCCTCGGCCCACAAAGTTGTGCTGAACATGTCCCTACCTTAGAAGTTACTAGACCTCCCCATAGCCCCCGTTTTTCTAAGCTCCATGTACCTATCCAAAAGTCTCTTAAAAGACCCTATCCTATCCGCCTCCACCACTGTTTCTGGCAGCCCATTCCACGGACTCACCACTTTGAGTAAAAAACTTACCCCTGACATCTCCTCTGTACCTACTCCCCAGCACTTTAAACCTGTGTCCTCTTGTGGCAACCATTTCAGCACTGGGAAAAAGCCTCTGACTATCCACACGATCATCATCATCTTGTATACCTCTATCAGGTCACCTCTCATCTTCCATTGCTCCAAGGAGAAAAGGACGAGTTCACTCAACCTGTTTTCATCAGGCATGCTCCTCAATCCAGGCAACATCCTTATAAATCTCCTCTGCACCCTTTCTATGGCTTCCACATCTTTCCTGTAGTGAGGCGATCAGAACTGAGCACAGTACTCCAAGTGGAGTCTGACCAGGGTCTTATATAGCTGCAACATTACCTCTCGGCTCCTAAATTCAATTCCACGATTGATGAAGGCCAATACACCGTATGCCTTCTTAACCACAGAGTCAACTTGCGCAGCTGCTTTGAGCATCCTGTGGCTTTGGACCCCAAGATCCCTCTGGTCCTCCACACTGCCAAGAGTCTAACCATTAGCTATATTCTGCCATCATATTTGACCTACCAAAATGAACCACTTCACACTTATCTGGGTTGAACTCCATCTGCCACTTCTCAGCCCAGTTTTGATGTTTCAATGTACATGTGACAAACTTATCTTATAAAATCTTCAAAGTTCAAATTTCAAAGTAAATTGATTATCGAAGTATGACTATATCACCATATACTAGCCTGAGATTCATTTTCGTGCAGGCGTTCACAGCACCCACTGGCGTCCCACAGGGATCAGTGTTGGGGGCGGGGAGTAACTGCTTCTTTCTGTATTGTCTATGAAGACAGAATTGTTGGTTTTGTGGCCGACTGGCGGATGATATGAAGATAGGTGAAAGGGCAGGTAGTGTTGAGGAAGCAGGGAGCCTGCAGAAGGACTTGGACAGATAAGGAGAATACGCAAAGTGGCAAACGCAGAGCAGCGTATAACATGTACAGTGTCGGGAAATTTATAGCCATACACTTTGGCAGAAGGAACAAAAGAGTAGACTATTTTCAAAGCAGGCAGAAAATCCAAAAATCTGAGGTGCAAGGGACGAGAGAGCCTTCATGCAGGATTCCCTAAAGGTTAATTTGCAGGTTGAGTCTGTGGTGATGATGGTAAATGCAATGTTAGCATTCATCTCGAGAGGACTAGATTATAAAAACAAGGAGTTAATGTTGAGTGGTGAAGCCTCACTTGGAGTATCGTCAGCCCTTATCTAAGAAAGGATGAGCGGACATTGGAGAGGGTTCAGAGGCGGTTCACCAGAATGACTACAGGAGGAGCGCTTGATGGTTCTGGGCCTGTACGCATGAGAATTTAGAAGACTGAGAGGCGATCTCATTGGAACCTATTGAATGTTGAAAGGCGTAGGCAGATTGGATGTGAAGAGGATGTTTCCTATGGTGGGGGACTCCAGCACCAGAGGGCACAGCCTTAGAATAGAAGGATGTTCATTAGAATGGAGATGAAGAGAATGTCTTTATCCAGAGAGTTGTGAATCTGTGGAATTAATTGTGCAGATGGAGGGCTGTGGAGGCCAGGTCATTGGGTATACTGAAGGCAGAGGTGACAGATTGTTCATTACTCAGGGTGTGAAAGGTTACCGGGAGAAGGCAGGAGATTGGGGTTGAGAGGGAAAGTGGATCAGCCATGATGAAATGGTGACAGACTCGATGAGCTGAATGGCCCATTCTGCTCCTATCTCATATGGTCTTATACAATAGAACTGATGAAAAACAACACACAGACACGGCCAAATAACCGACGTACAAGAGAAGACAAACTGCACAAATACATAAAGACAGACAGAAGCATTGAGGACATGAGTTGTAGAGCCCTTGCAAGTTAGTCCATAGGTTGTGGAACCAGTTCAGTGTTGAACTGAGTGAAGTTATCCACACTGGTTCAGGAGCCTGATGGTTGTAGGGTGATAACTATTCCTGAAACTTACGGTGACAGATCTACAGCTCTTGTGCCTTCTTCCTGATGAGAAGAGAGCATGGTCTGGATGGTGGGTATCCCTGATGATAGTTGCTGCTTTCTTATGGCAGCACTCATTGTAGATGTGCTCAATGGTGGGGAGGGCTTTTCCTGACCTTGTCTTGTAAACTTTGCGAACTAGACTCGTTAGGAGATGCTTCTGTAACTACACCAACCTCCCACTCCCCGTCCCCCCAGACAGAGTAGTCAGCTTTTAGCTGGGGTTGGGAATGTAACAGCAAGATCCCACCCGAGTCGATTACTTCCATACAACAGTGAGTGAGGCAAGAATTAACCTCTTATAAAAGTAGGATCGTACTTTCAGAGAATTAACTGTATGTCTTAAAGATAAGTCAATGTGTCACTTACTAAATTCTTTTCGGTCGGTTCGGAATACTTTTTAGTGGCAAAGCAGACCAGGCCCTCATTGTAGAGGTATATCCGCAGAGGGTCACAGGAAGTAACCAAGACGTAGAGCCTGAGGTTAAACTTGACACCATCCAAAGTGAAGGGCTGCACAAGTAGAGGAAGAGTTAACACACTGTGAGGTTCAAAGGTTTCACTTATTATCAAAGTATGTATGCAGTGTACAACTCTGAGATTCATCTTCTCCAGATAGCCACGGAACAAAGGAAAAAACATGGAGGTCGTTGAAAGAGAAACATCAAACCCATGCACCCACCCCACCCCCCCATAGAAAAAAGAACAGCAACACAATCATCAACCCCCCCCAAATCCCCCTTCCCCTGCACAAAACACAGAACATCAACCCCCAAATCCCCCCACCCTCTGCCACTCAAATAAGAAACAGGAAAGAATGGGGAAAAACCCAAAATATAAAATCCACTGTCAAAAGAGAAAGAGACACTGTAGAGGCCGACCCTCTGGCCACCTGAGCCGCCACACAGCAACAGGCTGCCACAGGCTCCTTCCCTGGAGGCAGAGGGATCCCATCAGTGATCAGAACGCAGGCATCCGGTGCCAAACCCTCGGTCGCCATCTGCATTGGTAACTAATTTTTGAAATGTGTGTCTGCATTCCAGATGAAGGGTTCTGGGCTGAAATGTCGACTCTTTTTTCCTCTGCATAGATGCTGCCTGACCTGCTAACTTCCCCCAGCATTTTGGATATGTTACTCTGGATTTTCAGCACCTGCAGAAACTCTTGTGTTTATCTGCATCTGGTTCTTTCCTTTGGACTTACCCCTACTCCAGCCCTCGACACAGAAACCCTCAAAATTCTCTCTGATCAATCCCACTCTGACCACCAAATAGTCAACGAGACTTGGAGGAGCAAACCTGCAGAGAGATAGCAGGCAACTGCAGGAAACATAAAGTTGTGGTGGTAGGGGATTTTAATTTTCCATTTATTGATTGGGACTCCCATACTGTTAGGGGTCTAGATGGTTTAGAGTTTGCAAAATGTGTTCAGGAAAGTTTTCTAAATCAATATACAGAGGGACCAACTAGAGGGGATGCAATATTGGATCTCCTGTTAGGAAACAAGTTAGGACAAGTGACAGAAGTCTGTGCAGGGGAGCACTTTGGTTCCAGTGATCATAACACCATTAGTTTCAATTTGATCATGGACAAGGATAGATCTGGTCCTAGCGTTGAGGTTCTGAACTGGAAGGCGGCCAAATTTGAAGAAATGAGAAAGGATCGAGAAAGCATGGATTGGGACAGGTTGTTCTCTGGTAAAGATGTGATCGGTAGGTGGGAAGCCTTCAAAGGAGAAATTTTGAGAGTGCAGAATTTGTATGTTCCTGTCAGGATTAAAGGCAAAGTGAATAGGACTAAGGAACCTTGGTTCTCAAGGGATATTGCAACTCTGATAAAGAAGAAGAGGGAGTTGTATGAAATGTATAGGAAACAGGGAGTAAATCAGGTGCTTGAGGAGTATAAGAAGTGCAAGAAAATACTTAAGAAAGTAATCAGGAGGGCTAAAAGAAGACATGAGGTTGCTTTGGCAGTCAAAGTGAAGGATAATCCAAAGAGCTTTTACAGGTATATTAAGAGCAAAAGGACTAAGGGATAAAATTGGTCCTCTTGAAGATCAGAGTGGTCGGCTACGTGCGGAGCCAAAGGAAATGGAGGAGATCTTAAATAGGTTTTTTGCGTCTGTATTTACTAAGGAAACTGGCATAAAGTCTATGGATTTAAGGGAATCAAGTAGTGAGATCATGGAAACTGTCCAGATTGAAAGGGAGGAGGTGCTTGCTGTCTTGAGGAAAATTAAAGTGGATAAATCCCCGGGACCTGACAGGGTGTTCCCTAGGACCTTGAAGGAGACCAGTGTTGAAACTGCGGGGGCCCTGGCAGAAATATTTTAAATGTCGCTGTCTACGGGTGAGGTGCCGGAGGATTGGAGAGTGGCTCATGTTGTTCTGTTGTTTAAAAAAGGATCAAAAAGTAAATCCGGGAAATTATAGGCCGGTAAACTTAACGTCTGTAGTAGGTAAGTTATTGGAGGGAGTACTAAGAGACAGAATCTACAAGCATTTGGATAGACAGGGACTTATTAGGGAGAGTCAACATGGCTTTGTGCGTGGTAGGTCATGTTTGACCAATCTACTGGAGTTTTTCGAGGAGGTCACCAGGAGAGTGGATGAAGGGAAGGCAGTGGATATTGTCTACATGGACTTCAGTAAGGCCTTTGACAAGGTCCCGCATGGGAGGTTAGTTAGGAAAATTCAGTCGCTAGGTATACATGGAGAGGTGGTAAATTGGATTAGACATTGGCTCAGTGGAAGAAGCCAAAGAGTGGTAGTAGAGAATTGCTTCTCTGAGTGGAGGCCTGTGACTAGTGGTGTGCCACAGGGATCAGTGCTGGGTCCATTGTTATTGGTCATCTGTATCAATGATCTGGATAATAATGTGGTAAATTGGATCAGCAAATTTGCTGATGATACAAAGATTGCAGGTGTAGTAGATAGTGAGGAAGTTTTTCAGAGCCTGCAGAGGGACTTGGACCAGCTGGAAAAATGGGCTGAAAAATGGCAGATGGAGATAAAATACAGACAAGTGTGAGGTATTGCACGTTGGAAGGACAAACCAAGGTAGAACATACAGGGTTAATGGTAAAGCACTGAGGAGTGCAGCAGAACAGAGGGGTCTGGGAATACAGATACAAAATTCCCTAAAAGTGGCATCACAGGTAGATAGGGTCGTAAAGAGAGCTTTTGGTACATTGGCCTTTATTGATCAAAGTATTGAGTATAAGAGCTGGAATGTTATGATGAGGTTGCATAAGGCATTGGTGAGGCCAAATCTGGAGTATTGTGTTCAGTTTTGGTAACCAAATTACAGGAAGGATATAAATAAGGTTGAAAGAGTGCAGAGAAGGTTTACAAGGATGTTGCCAGGACTTGAGAAACTCAGTTACAGAGAAAGGTTGAATAGGTTAGGACTTTATTCCCTGGAGCGTAGAAGAATGAGGGGAGATTTGATAGAGGTATATAAAATTGTGATGGGTATAGATAGAGTGAATGCAAGCAAGCTTTTTCCACTGAGGCAAGGGGAGAAAGAAACCAGAGGACATGGGTTAAGGGTGAGGGGGGAAAAGTTTAAAGGGAACATTAGGGGGGGCTTCTTCACACAGAGAGTGGTGGGAGTATGGAATGAGCTGCCAGATGAGGTGGTAAATGTGGGTTCTTTTTTAACATTTAAGAATAAATTGGACAGATACATGGATGGGAGGTGTAAGGAGGGATATGGTCCATGTGCAGGTCAGTGGGACTAGGCAGAAAATGGTTCGGCACAGCCAAGAAGGGCCAAAAGGCCTGCTTCTGTGCTGTAGGTTTCTATGGTTTTCCAATGCATAGTCAGTTTAGCATGTGAAGTTGGCTCGACAATCACAAAAGGGATTTGCTAATGGAAATTCCTGACCAGCCTATCCCTCAAGTCCTTATTCTATTCGTGAATTATGCCCCCCACTATCCCACTCAACCCACACATCTTCAAATCCCCCGATTTCCTTCTTACCCAAATTTCCACCATTCCCACCAGCCTATCATTCACAGTGACAGAATGCTGTGGATACCCAGTCCAAACACAAAATTACCACCAGAGCAGTAATAAAATTTCCATTATCTTGGTTGAGTAACGGGGTGGGATGGGTCTCCACCAAAGGAGATGTAAGGTCTGCAGGTCACCCTTGGGCAAGGTGTACCACCTGCTTAGCTCCTGGATCAGGGTCACGTGAAGCCGTGGAAGCAGGGGGTGGATGGTCGTATGAGCAGCCGGTGCAGTTCACAAGTCCTGGTTATGCGATCACTGGTGCCAGGCAGACAATCTCTGAAGGGTATTGATAATGGCTGGGGGTCACTCACCCCTACCCAGAACAGGGCGATGGCAAACCACTTCTGTGGAAAAATTGGCCAAGAACAATCATGGTCATGGAAGGACTGCAATGTTCCGACAAGAACTGTCCTTTGTTATTCAAATAACAAGCCATGAATGACAAAGGACATTAAGGACATCCTGAACACTAAAAAGAGGGTGTTTAGAGATGGATATAGGGAGGAGCTGAGGGCAATACAAAGGGACCTGAAAGCCAGGATCAGGGAGGCTAAAGACAGGTGTAGGAGGAAGCTTGAGTGGAAGCTCCAGCAGAACAACATGAGAGAGGTCTGGAGTGGGACGAGGACCATCACTGGGTTCCGGCAAACTAGCAACAGAGGAGCTGAAGGCAGTGTAGACAGTGCCAACGAACTTAACCTGTTCTTTAACGATTGCACATTGTGGCCCCTGCCCATCCCCCACATGAGTCATCTGTTGTCGGCCCCCAACCAACACATATTCCACTCTCCCCTCCTACCCCTCCTCACAACCCCCCACCCTGCTCTCATGACGATACCCGTTCCCTACACGAAACCACCACGGTGGGCTTCACAGCTGAACAGGTGAGAGGACAGCTGAAACATCTCAACCCAAGCAAGGTTGCAGGACCGGATGGTGTCAGTACCAGGGTGCTCAAAGCCTGTGCCCCTCAGCTATGTGGAGTACTTCGCCATGTCTTCAACCTGAGCCTGAGGCTCCGGAGGGTTCCTGTGCTGTGGAAGACATCCTGCCTCGTCCCTGTGCCGAAGACGTCACGCCCCAGTGGCCTCAATGACTATAGACCGGTGGCATTGACCTCCCACATCATGAAGACCCTGGAGAGACTTGTTCTGGAGCTGCTCCAGTCTATGGTCAGGCCACACTTAGATCCCCTCCAGTTCGCCTACCAGCCCCGACTAGGAGTTGAGGATGCCATCGTCTACCTGCTGAACCGTGTCTACACCCACCTGGACAAGCCAGCGAGCACTGTGAGGGTCATGCTTTTTGACTTCTCCAGTGCATTCAACACCATCCGCCCTGCTCTGCTGAGGAAGAAGCTGACAGCGATGCAGGTGGATGCTTTCCTGGTGTCATGGATTCTTGACTACCTGACTGGCAGACCACAGTACGTGTGCTTGCAACACTGTGTGTCCGACAGAGTGACCAGCAGCACTGGGGCTCCACAGGGGACTGTCTTGTCTCCCTCTCTCTTCACCATTTATACCTTGGACTTCAACTACTGCACAGAGTCTTGTCATCTTCAGAAGTTTTCTGATGACTCTACCATCGTTGGATGCATCAGCAAGGGAGATGAGGCTGAGTACAGGGCTACGGTAGGAAACTGTGTCACATGGTGTGACCAGAATTATCTGCAGCTTAATGTGAAAAAGACTAAGGAGCTGGTGGTAGACCTGAGGAGAGCTAAGGTACCAGTGACCCCTGTTTCCATCCAGGGGGTCAGTGTCGACATGGTGAAGGATTACAAATACCTGGGGATACAATTTGACAATAAACTGGACTGGTCAAAGAACACTGAGGCTGTCTACAAGAAGGGTCAGAGCCGTCTCTATTTCCTGAGGAGACTGAGGTCCTTTAACATCTGTCGGACGATGATGAGGATGTTCTACGAGTCTGTGGTGGTCAGTGCAATCATGTTTGCTGTTGTGTGCTGGGGCAGCAGGCTGAGGGTAGCAGACACCAACAGAATCAACAAACTCATTCATAATGCCAGTAATATTGTGGGGATGGAACTGGACTCTCTGATGGTGGTGTCTGAAAAGAGGATGCTGTCCAAGTTGCATGCCATTTTGGACAATGTCTCCCATCCACTACATACTGTACTGGTTGGGCACAGGAGTACATTCAGCCAGAGACTCATTCCACCGAGATGCAACACAGAGCGTCATAAGAAGTCATTCCTGCCTGTGGCCATCAAACTTTACAACTCCTCCCTTGGAGGGTCAGACACCCTGAGCCAATAGGCTGGTCCTGGACTTATTTACTGGCATAATTTAGATATTACTATTTAATTATTTATGGTGCAACTGTAACGAAAACCAATTTCCCCCGGGATCAATAAAGTATGACTATGACTATCGTCCACGTCATATGACGCAGAACATAACAAATAAAGCAAAGTCTATTTTAGGATCCACCTCTATGACAGCCTATACTCAGCAGGAAAGAGTGCAGTAAATCATAAACACAAGAGGTTCAGCAGATGCTGGAAATTCAGACACACACACACACACACACAATGCTGGAGCAACTCAGCAGGTCAGGCAGCATCGACGGAAAGTAATAAATAGGTGATGTTTTGAGCTGAGGCCCCTCACCAGGACAGGAAAGGAAGGGGGCAAGAAGCCAAACTAAGAAGGTGGGTTGGAAGGGGGAGGAGAACGTGGCAGGTGCTAGGTGAAGCCCGGTGAGGTGGGGGGGAGGAAGGTAGGCGGGTGTGGATGATCAGAGGCCAAAAGGAGTTAGGTGCAAAATGGAGAAGGGCTGAAGGAGGAATATAAGAGAGGAGAGTGGTCTATGTTCATAGTTCAAAGTAAATTTTATTATCAAAGTACGTGTACGTCACCATGTACAACCCTGAGATTAATTTTCAGCAAATCTATTGAAGAGTAACTATAACAGGATCAGTGAAAGGTCAACTAGAGTGCAGAAGACAACAAACTGTGGAAATGCAAATATAAATCAATTGCAATAAATAATGAGAAGATGAAATAACAAGATAACAACTCCCGTTGGTTACGGAAGAAAGGGAAGAAGGGGCTCCAGAGGGAGGGGAGGAGAAGAAGGGGTGCAAGGGGAACCTGCCACAAGCTCAATTGGTGAGACCAGGTGAGGAGAAAGGTGGGTGGGGATAGGGGAGGGGGCAGGGGATGAAGTAAGAAGCTGGGAGGTGATAGGTGGAAGAGGCAAGGTGCTGAAGAAGGAGGAATCTGATAGGAGGGAATAGTGGACCATGGGAGAGAGAGAAGGAGGAGGAGAAGAGCAGGGGTAAGAGGGAAACCAGAATGCAGATAAAGAGTTAACGTTCTAGGCAGAGAGTCAAGAGTGCAGTAAAGTACCTTCGGAATGTAGACCTGGCAGATCACGTCCTCCCCGCACTGCATATCTCTGATGTCCTGGGTCAAAAAGATGCCGCGCCAGTCATAGTCAGGATCTGGCTTGCAGATGAAGGTCTTGGGTTTCCCGGCTTTATAGTAGGCCGCAAAATCAAAATATCTGCAGTGAGAAGCACTCATTAGTACTGAGAGAAGAAGGTCATAAGGTCTTTAAGTTCAAGGCTGAGCTCAAGTTTAATTCTCATCCGGCCGTACACATGTATGCTGTGTTACGTACCCCGTAACTGGGTTGCCAAACCAGCAGAAGTGGATCACTCAGTTGGAGTCTGGATTACTAGAACTAAGAAAGTTTTATTAAAGAAACAAGCAACACAGTAATTGAAAGGATAATAAATGCAACAGTTCAGCAATGATAAACACACATGTGCACAGTATTAAGATAACAGGATCAGTCAAGCTCTATTGTTGTCTAGGGGTAAATGACTAATTTCAAAGTGACACAAAAGTCCAGTTCAATTTAGTTCAGTTCACAGTAATCGTTGCCATGGCGATGGACAACGTGGGGGGAGGGAGAGAGGGAGAACGGGAACGACTGATCATTCAGAAACGGCTTCCACTCACAGACCGGCGATATTGCTCACAAGCAGCTTTCAGGCGAGTCCTTTGTGATGTCACCTGAGGTCACCGACTGTGACCCCTCCTCCAGATGCGGTAAATCCTCTGCAGTGAACCCGGAACCCAAGCAAGGGCGGACACACACCGGGTTCCCGCTGATCGTACCTTTCCACCATGCGCGTTTATGACCCGGTACTTCCCACCAACTTGTGAGAGGCGTACCGCTTCCAGGGTCTTGTTATCTCGGGTGTCGTGTGTGGCCTGCTGGGGTATCGCCTGCCATCACTTCAAACAGTTCAGGGTTCAAAGGGGGAGCCACTCTTGACAATACTCAGACTGATGGCTCCTTCATTAACACCTCCAAATGCTGCTTCATTGTGTGCCTTATCTCTCCTTCCCCTGAGGGCAGGTGGCAGACCAACTGCTGATGCCACTGATGCTAGCCCAGGCCAGCAAACAACTTAATTTATGTGTATTCTCGTCACACCTCCCCCCTTTAAGGATTTTTACCGGGATAAAAATTACAAACAAGAGTACATTATTTGATACACACAAATATACATCTTTATCAGTTATTTGGCTAATACAGAGAATTTGAAATTGTCAGCACCTTGTCAAACAGTCAGTAATCACATTTTCCGTCCCTTTTATATGTGTTATTAATAATCCCTTAGACCAGGCTCCAACTCAGCAAACTTCATAGTGGCCAAAAACACTGATGAATTGCGATCAATGTAACCTCTCATTTGGTTTTGTCCCGGACTACAATAACAAGGGTCGTTCCATTCCAACTCAGTTTTCTCTCGCAAGGGCTTAGTAGGAGGGGGAGGGGTAGTGACTGCAGAGTTATTGCAAAACTTCCTGCAGTACCCCACCATCTCCAAGAGCCTTCTGAGGGCCCTCTTGTCTGTCGGGGTTGGGAGGTCAGCGATAGCCTGCACTGTAGCTTGCATCGCTGCCAGCTGCCCCTGTGTCACCACAAATCCCAGGTAAGTGACCTTCGCGTGGCCGAACTCATTTTTTTCAAGGTTCACTATCAAGCTGGCTTCAGACAGCCGTATTAAATTGCCAATACACACCTCTGTGTTCGTCAGCTCTTTAGTCACTGAATTACTCATTCTATATGAATGTTGTTTGCTAGGCTGCCCTATTGTAACAGACACCCCCAAACGTCCCAGTTCTTTGCATCGCCTCGGGACAATCAAACACACGGGTGCAAGTCGTTTAATTACTTCTTCTAAAGAGCCGCTTTGTTCGGGGATTAAGGGAGAGACCTTATTAGTAGACCTGGCCAAAACAATACCTTCTCCCATCTGATCGATCCCATACTAATCTTTTCAAAATGTTTTTTTTCTCTTATCAGGAGGCCCCTAGCTTCATTGATTTCCACGCTAACACCGACTAGGTTTGTTAGCATATCAAAAGCCTGTGACCATCTCAGTTCGCGTCGGTCATGATCAATAACATTCTTCCCCCTGGGCAGCCGGTAAACCTCTTTCATGATTCCACCAACTGTTTCCTCCAGCACCGCAAAATGTCCACCGGGGGGGTACCTCGTGGGCCATGTTAAAAACCTCATCCCCATAACACTTTTGCACCACCCCCCACTCCTCATCGGCGGGCACGGTACTTGGTCTCCCTTTCTTCCTTAGCACTTCCTCCTCCGCACAATAGCCTACTAGTTCCCTTGTCAAGTCTGTGTCAGAGAGAGCTGTCTCTGCCGAAACCATCAGCCCCTCGTCTCGCTCCCGCGTCTGCACAAATTCTTTCCTGGCTACTGCTACGTCTGTCCCAGCTCCCTCACTACCTCTTGTCTCACCACACACCTTCTTTTCATTTTCTACCCCCTTCTCGTACAAGGTTGGCAGAAACGTTTCAGCTAAATTTACCACCGCAGCTAAATTCACTACCGCAGCCCCATGATGAACCTGTGAGTCCATGGGCGGGGCCTCACTGCTGGCAGGCTGACCTGTCAATCTCACGATTGGGAACACGATTCCCCCGGCGACGTCATTACCGAGCAAGACTTCCACGCCTTTCATCGGTAATTCGGACCTCACCCCGATCGTGACTAGTCCAGAGACCAGGTTGCTTTGTAAGTGTATCTGGTGCAAAGGGACTGACTCTCTCCCTTCCCCAACACCTTTGACCTTTACCTCCCCAGTCTGGGTCTCTGAGCTAAACTCTAATACACTCTTCAGTATTAGTGACTGACACGCTCCCATGTCTCTCCAGATCCGCACTGGAACTGGTTTTAACCCCTCCTTCACTTTCACCAATCCGGCCGAGATAAACCTCTCGCGCCCTTCCTGAACTTTGGCAGACCTGTCCTTCCCTAGCGGTTCCCTTAACAGCTCGATAGAGCCATTCAAAATCGCTGTCTTCCCTTTTCCCGTCTCCTTCTTTGGGGCAAAGCACCTGGACGCAAAGTGTCCGACTTTCCCGTAATTATAACAGACGACCCCAGGAGACTTCCTACCAGACTGCTCCCAGTCTACCTTATCCTTCTCACTAGTCCCAGGCTTACTTTCTGACTTTTCCGGCAGACTCTCCCCGCCGTCCTGACTACCCTTCTGGTAGCCTTTACTCGGGGCAAACTTCATTTTATGCGTCAATGCACACTCATCCGCTAACTTAGCAGTTGCGGCTAACGTGGCTGTCTCTTTCTCATCGAGGTAGGGTCTCATACCCTCAGGGACACAACCTTTAAACTGCTCAATCAGGATCAGCTGCAGCAGTCCGTCATAATCCCCCTCTACCCCCTTTGAGGCGCACCAACACTCACAATATGTCTGCATCTCACGGGCAAACTCCAAATACGTGCGGTCCCACTGCTTCCTCGCATTCCGGAACCTCTGCCGGTATGCCTCCAGGACCAACTCATAAATCCTGAGGATGGCCTCTTTCACCACCTCATACCTCTGGGCATCTTCCGCGGACAAAGCTGAATAAGCTTCTTGGGCTTTCCCTTTCAGTACACACTGAAGCAAAACAGCCCACTTATCCCTCGGCCAGTCCTGACTTATAGCCAGTTTTTCGAAATGGAGAAAGTACCGATCCATGTCGGTATCGTCAAATGGGGGAACCAGCCTAACCTCCTGGGTCGCCCGGAACCCTCCACCTTGGTTCGGCACGAGCCCCTGCTCTGCCCTTAACCTTAACTTCTCCAATTCGAATTCCCTTTCTCTCTGTTTCTCTTCTGTCTCCAACTGTCTATCCCTCTCTTTCTCTTCTCTCTCCAACTGTCTCTCTCTCTCTTTCTCTTCTCTCTCCAACTGTCTCTCTCTCTCTTGCCTTTCTACCTCTCTCTCCTTCTCTTCTCACTCCAACTGTCGTACCCGGAACTCGTGCTCGAGTCTCAGTTTTTCAAGCTGTACCTGTATCGCGTCTCTAGCAGGTTTTTCAATAGACACCACCCCCAGCTCGCCTTGGGGAAACACACCTCTAGATACATAGTGCTCTACGATAGCTCTGTGTATCTCCTCTCTCCTCATTGTCGACTTCTCCTTAGCAAGATTCAACCGTTCGGCCACAGCTACCAATTCTGATTTCCTGGCATCCTCTAATGCCTCCAAGGTTGGCGCCTTTATAAATTCCTCAGCCTCCATTTCTGCTGTTTGTCTTTTCTTTCTTTCGGGAATTTTAACCCAATCAATTTACTCCGTCCCCAATTTAGCGTTCAAAATCTCGGACGAGAACCCCACGAATGTTACGTACCCCGTAACTGGGTTGCCAAACCAGCAGAAATGGATCACTCAGTTGGAGTCTGGATTATTAGAACTAAGAAAGTTTTATTAAAGAAACAAGCAACACAATAATCGAAAGGATAATAAATGCAACAGTTCAGCAATGATAAACACACATGTGCACAGTATTAAGATAACAGGATCAATCAAGCTCTATTGTTGTCTAGGGGTAAATGACCAATTGCAAAGTGACACAAAAGTCCAGTTCAATTTAGTTCAGTTCGCAGTAATCGTTGCCATGGCGATGGACAACGTGGGGGGAGGGAGAGAGAAAGAACGAGAACAACTGATCATTCAGAAACGGCTTCCACTCACAGACCGGCGATATTGCTCACAAGCAGTTTTCGGGCGAGTCCTTTGTGATGTCACCTGAGGTCACCGACTGTGACCCCTCCTCCGGATGCGGTCGATCCTCTGCAGTGAACCCGGCACCCAAGCGAGGGTGGACACACCGGGTTCCCGCTGATCGTACCTTTCCACCCTGTGCATTTATGGCCCGGTACTTCCCATCGACTTGTGAGAGGTGCACCGCTTCCAGGGTCTCGTTACCTCGGGTGTCGTGTGTGTCCTGCCTTAGCGAACCTGTCCCTTTTTATCCCCCTGCTGGGGTATCGCCTGTCCATCACTTCAAACAGTTCAGGGTTCAAAGGGGGAGCTGCTCTTGACAATACCCAGACTGATGGCTCCTTCATTAACACCTCCAAATGCTGCTTCATTGTTCCTTATCTCTCCTTCCCCTGAGGACAGGTGGCAGACCAACTGCTGATGCCACTGATGCTAGCCCAGGCCAGCAAACATCTTAATTTATGTGTATTCTCGTCACAGCTGCTAAATGAAACAGCATTTCTCTGGGGCCAAAGTTGCAAAGCACAAGCACACAAAGACACACATAGTACATACAGTTATGATAGGACATACAGTCACCAAAAATTATAGCACAGGCCTGAAGTTTGATGAGGTGCTTGGGATGTTGACCTGGAGCCAAGAATAAGTATGCAGCAGTTCCTCAACTTGCCCCAGTTCAGCAGGCGAGGGCAAATGAGCTTGTCTCGTGCTGGGTCTGCCGCAAGCAATCAAGCTTGTATTCCATGGAGTGGACACTAGAGGACAGCACCGACAGGAGCAACCAGCCAGCCTAGACCAGTACGGATTCCAGCACATCTGCTGCACCCCTGTTCTCTTCCACACTACTCAACTCCAGCGATCACTACTGTCCACTGTGGTTTACGTTTCTGTAAACCCTCCATCAACCAGATTTGCTGATTTCACTGTTAAAAGTTCAGATTCATGGATATGTCACAGGTACATCAAAACATACAGTGAAATGTATCATTTGCATTGGCAAAACAAAGGATGAACAGGGACAAATATCGACACACATTCTGGCAAAAATGGGTGAGATTTGACAGGTTAAACTCTCCTTTAAGATCATCTTTAAACAAACCGGCTTTGGGGCATAAGACGATGATAAACATCACGCCAACTCTATGCGTTGATTATACAACCTTATTTTTTTACAGACCACAATTCAGATCAGATCAGGTTCATTTACTAATCGGAGGTGCACTGAAACAGACAGTGAAACATGCCACTTGTGTTAACAGACAACACAACTGAAGTGTGCTGGGGGGCAGCACATTCCGGTGACAACGTAGCGTGCCCACGATGTTCAGCAGAGCAACACAAGCAACAAAACACGGCAAATTTGGAGTACTCTGTGCAGTTTCGGTCGCCTACAAACGTACAGGAAAGTTGTAAGTAAGGTTGAAACAATACAGAGAAAACTTACAAGGATGCTGCCGGGTCTGGGAGATAGATTGGAGGAGTTACAAGGAAAAGCTCAATAGGTCAGGAATTTATTCCTTGGAATGCGGAAGAATGAGAGGTACACAAAATTATGAGGGGTAGAGATAGGGTAAAAGCAAGCTGGCTTTTTCTACTGAGGTTAGGAGGGAGTGCAACCAGAGGTCACAGGTTAAAGGTGAAAGCTGAAAAGTTTAACGGGAACCTGAAGGGAAGCCTCTTCACCCAGAGGGTGGTGAGAGCGTGGAATGAGCTGCCAGCGCAAGTGGTGCCTGCAAGCTCGATTTCAATGTTTAAGAGAAGTTTGGATAGGTACATTGATGGCAGGAAGTATGAAGAGCTATTGTCCCGGTGCAGCCAATGGGACTAGGCTGTTTAAATGGTTCAGCATGGACTAGGTGGGCCAAAGAGCCTGTTCCTGTGCTGTACTTTTCTATGACTCTGTAAAGCTCTTTTCCCACTCTGCCACTCACCCATCCACTCATACATTCAGACAGACCTCCAGTCCTTAGCCCCGAAACCTTATGTTTCTATCCTGCACCCCAGATGAAACAACCCTCTAGAAATCGTGGACGCATTGGTAATTATTTTCCAATGTTCTATAGATTCAGGATCAGTTCCTGAGGACTGGAGGGTAGTTAATGTTATCTCACTTTTTAAGAAAGGAGGGAGAGAGAAAACAGGGAATTATAGACCAGTTGGCCTGACATCAGTGCTGGGGAAGATGCTGGAGTCAATTATAAAGGATGAAATAGCGGCACATTTGGTTAGCAGTAACAGGATCGGTCCAAGTCAGCATGGATTTATGAAGGGGAAATCATGCTTGACTATTCTTCTGGAATTTTTTGAGGATGTAACTATGAAAATGGACAAGGGAGAGCCAGTGGATGTAGTGTACCTGTACTTACAGAAAGCGTTTGATAAGGTCCCACATAGAAGATCAGTGGGCAAAATTAGAGCACATGGTATTGGGGGTAGGGTACTGACAGGGATAGAAAATTGGCTGGCAGACAGGAAACAAAGAGTAGGGATAAATGGGTCCCTTTCAGAATGGCAGGCGGTGACTAGTGGGGTACCGCAAGGCTCGGTGCTGGGATTGCAGCTATTTACAACATACATTAATGATTCAGATGAAGGGATTAAAAGTAACATTAGCAAATTTGCAGATGACACAAAGCTGGGTGGCAGTGTGAAATGTGCAGAGGATGTTGAGATAATGCAGGATGACTTGGACAGGTTGGGTGAGTGGGCAGATGCAGTTTATTGTGGATAAATGTGAGGTTATCCACTTTGGTGGCAAGAACAGGAAGGCAGATTACTATCTGAATGGTGTCAAGTTAGGAAAAGGGGAAGTATAACAAGATCTAGGTGTTCTTGTTCATCAGTCACTGAAAGTAAGCATGCAGGTACAGCAGGCAGTGAAGAAAGCTAATGGCATGTTGGCCTTCATAACAAGGGGAGTTGAGTATAGGAGCAAAGAGGTCCTTCTGCAGTTGTACAGGGCCCTGGTGAGACCACACCTGGAGTATTGTGTGCAGTTTTGGTCTCCAAATTTGAGGAAGGACATCCTTGCTATTGAGGCAGTGCAGTCGAGGTTCATGCGGTTAATTCCCGGGATGGCGGGACTGTCATATGCTGAAAGATTGGAGCCACTGGGCTTGTATACACTGAAATTTAGAAGGATGAGAGGAGATCTCATTGAAACATATAAGATTATTAAGGGATTGGACACGCTAGAGGCAGGAAACGTGTTTCCGATGTTGGGGGAGTCCAGAACCAGGGGCCACAATTTGAGAATAAGGGGTAGACCATTTACAACGGAGTTGACAAAAAACTTTTTCACCCAGAGAACAACAGGAATTCTGCAGATGCTGGAAATTCAAGCAACATACATCAAAGTTGCTGGTGAACGCAGCAGGCCAAGCAGCATCTGTAGGAAGAGGAGCAGTCGACGCTTCAGGCCGAGACCCTTCGTCAGGACTAACTGAAGGAAGAGTGAGTAAGGAGAGTTCACCCAGAGAGTTGTGGATCTGTGGACTGCTCTGCCTCAGAAGGCAGTGGAGGCCAATTCTCTGGATGCTTTCAAGAAAGAGTTAGATAGAGCTCTTAATGATAGCGGAGTCAAGGGATATGGGGCGAAGGCAGGAACGGGGTACTGATTGTGGATGATCAACCATGATCACAGTGAATGGCGGTGCTGGCTCGAAGGGCCGAATAGCCTACTCCTGCACCTATTGTCCATTGTCTATAATTCAAACTTGTCCAACCTTTATATACTTTCCTCATCCTCCTGCACTCCAGATAAAATAACCCAATTGCAGAGGAGAAGATAACGGCGCGACACAGCGCGCAGCAGCCACTCCAGTGATGAATATCTGTTATCTGTCAAGTAGGGTGCCGTGCACAATTCTGATTTGATGGAGGCAGACGTGAGAGCACGGAGGAATATCTGGTGAAACTTCTGAAATGCCTGTTTCGCTGCCTCTGCTACTGTGTGATCCGAAATCTCCAGAGGGGAAGGCCCCGAATCCTCGGCTCTGCTCGTTGCTCGGCGGCCGGGGCGGGGTCGAAGCGCTCGGCAGAGATGGTGCTCAGTGTCGGAGGGCTGGTCAGAGGCTCGAAGTTTTCAGACGGACTCAGAGTCGGCTGTGGTCGGGTGCTTCCAGGATGCTGCATCGGCAAGTTTGCAACGCTGGAGGCTCATGGTAGGGAGAGTCTCTCCCTTCTACTGTCTGCATGAGATGTTGGGGCTATTGGGACTTTGAGACTTTTTTTAAACCATGCCCATGGTTTGCTCTTTATCAAATTACAGTATTCCTTTGCACTGTTGTAACTATATGTTATAATTATGTGGTTTGTGTCCCTTTTAGTCTTGGTCTGTCCTGTGTTTCTGTGATATTCCACTGGAGGAACATTGAATCATTTCTAAATGACAATAAATGTGGACTGAGTGTCCTCATAATCTAATCTTGTCCAACGTTTATAAACTTCCCTCGGCCTCCTGCACTCCCAAGAAAAAAATCCCAATCTTGTCCAACCTCAATGTAGAGACAAAAGAGATTTATACTCTCTCAGTCAGGCAGCATCCTGGCCAACCTTTTCTGCATCCTCTCTCAAGTGAGTCTCAGACCAAAGGGCACAGCCTCAAAATAGAGAGACGTCCATTTTCAACTGATACGAGAAAGAATTTCTCAGCTAGTCTTGTAGGGATTCCCATTCTGTGGTCGACAGATCCCTTGGTTATCGGTAGGGGTCAATGGCATAAAACAGGTTGGAAACTCCCGAGCTACAGCTAGAGTGGTGAATCAGCGGAGTTTGTTGCCACAGACAGCTGTGGAGGCCAAGCCCCTGTCTATGGTCTAGTTACCCGTCCTCAAAATCCAATCAAATGTCCCCACGCCTGTGTAAGTCAGTCCCTGGACCACTTTCTCCCCTAGAGGAGAATCG